>NW_015506145.1:99488-137556 GCF_001515645.1 Sinocyclocheilus grahami
CCCCCCCCTTAAGAAAAGAAGTACCATGGACATGAGCAATTGTAATAGACTGAAATAGGATGTAATTCATGCAGTAACTTTACCCTTTGTGATGTGTATTTTTCTCATTGGGGCTGTTATGCGTTCACACGGTGCTTCAGAGGGGCGAAAGTTTTACTTTCAGTAAACAGAGACTGTTCTGCCTCCACTGTCTTATTTTATTAGACAAGTAATTTTAGGAGAACTTCATAAAAAACTACTTTAGTTCTTAAAGGCATATTTAAATGAAGCTTACATCCAGCCATAGAATGTCATAATTGAAATATCACTGAAGCTCATTGAGATTAATCTTTTTGCTTTTTAATTTCAATGTGCACCCTGATTCTGTGTTGTAGTAATATAGCATTTCAGGTCAAAGACATCTCTATAGATTGCATTTGTGGCATGCGTCAATAATCCCTGCTTGTTCCGCAATTGATGAAATTGGTATGAAATGAAAATTCACCCTCTCTATGCATCGTATTGATCTTATTGTAAGCGATATATATGTAATTTTGAATTAAAATATCATAACTTAACCTTCCAGAGAAATGACAGACTTCTCTCAGCAAGACTTCTTTTTGTTCATTGGCTCAAGTAGTGCTGTGAATTTGGAGTGGGACTGTTTGTCATCCAGTGGAAGATGGGGAAGTGTTTGAAACTTATTTCTGCAATTCCAAATGTCACTAGTTGCACAGAAATTACACACTTCATTAATTTATCAATATGTTTATGACACACATAGTCACATTTCAAAAACATAACCATAACATTTAAAACATTATTGTGATTTAAGCAATTCACATGGTATGATACAGTAGAATTGCTTGTAAAATACAAAATACTTTTTGTAAAATACTTGTAAAAAAAAAAACTTGTAAAAGCAAACTTTTTACCTAGTGTACAGTCATAAATGTTAGAGTAGGGTTGTTATAGATAACTAAAACCTTAAAAACATTGCTACTTAAAATAAAATAAATGTTACTGTTAAATGTTACATAAACGTAAACTTTTTTTTACATTTCTGCTAGTTGCCAAGACAACATTTCTCAATTAAATTTATTTTAACTTGATAAAATAGCTTAAACTGAAACCGAAATAAAATTGATAAAGACTGTGTAGACATATAAAAAAATAAATCCTACAAATGACAAAAACAGATCAAAATTACTTTAACATTAATTAAAAATGAAAATGGAAAACATAAAAATCAAAACTAATTCAAAATATAATAGTTTCATAATGATACTAAAATAACTCTTTTAAACTGTTTTCTGCATGTTATTCTTGTAGTTATTTACCACCAGCGGCTAATGAATCAGAAGTCTCACACATTCACAGGAAGTAGCTTACAGTGAATACAAGGTATCCATAGAGTTTATGAGTTTTGAATTCCTGCTGTGAACCCTATTCATTTCTTGTTTTGCAAGGCTTCCACTGATACGTGCATCACTGTAAATGCGTTTTCCATTCTTTTGGAGTTTAAACTATTTCTGCGGGAAATTGGCAGAATCCCACAGTTGCAATCAATAGAGCTTATGTTATGTCGATCAACCCAGCATAGGTTAACCTGACATTATTACGCAGGTCAAGCCAACATTAACAAGAAATTTAATTTGTATTTGTGGAAGAACAGAAGATCTTGACCTTCTCTACTAAAGTTCTCTATAATGTTCTCTCCAGTGCATCTCCCATTGCAGGCTTCCTGGATGACTACGCCTTTGTGGTGTGTGGGCTGCTGGACCTGTTTGAGGCCACGCAAAGGGTCCACTGGCTGCAGTGGGCTGAAGAGCTCCAGCTGAGGCAGGATCAGCTCTTCTGGGATTCCCAGGGCAGCGGCTACTTCTGCAGCGACCCCTCAGATCCGACCCTGCTGTTAGCTCTCAAACAGGGTGAGGAGCAGAAATGTGACATCATGTGTGACGGTACCCTGTATTAAGGGTGTGGAAAGCCTATGGATCTAGGCTTTTTGCTTTGGGAATGTGTGGGTGGGTATGAGTCATGGGAAGGATGATGAAGATCTGTAGCTGTCAGTCTACATTCTGCATCACTCCACCGCTGATAGCTCCACCACACTGCGCTCCTATGTACCCTCGCCTGGGTATGTCTGGCTGAAACCGAGTTATTTTATTTGAAACCGAGTCTTTTATTATGCTGTAATGTCCTTCTCTCTTTTCTATCTCACCCAAACACACTGCCTTTTTTCACACCATTTCTTTTCCAGTCCATCTTCTGATGAATTCCAATATCTCCTCCTCCACCCTCTCCGTGTTTCTGGGTAGAATTTGACCAATATAGAAGACTGATCCAGTACTTCAAAGACTGTTTTGTTAAAGCAATTGATATTTCCTTGAAGTAACACCGCATCCCTTTTATTTCATACTGTGCACCATTCATCACCTTCTGCGTGACATTGCTATGGAAGTGGAATGAGAGAGTGATTTTTCATTCTTTTTTTGTCCGCACACATACTTTCGAACTATATAAGTGCCGGGGCTTAATGTCCCGAATGGCTTGGCTCCATATTTTCTCTGTAGGAATTGGTAGTACGAGCTGATGTGAGCAAATAGTCGCACCAGTGTGCCTGGGCCGTGACTGATGGCACTGTGAAAATGGCACTGACACCAATTAGATATGGATGAGAGCTGAGAAAGCTAACTGTTATGCTTTTGTTGTTGCTTCTGATAAATTAAAATGGACATAAGACAGATTTTTCATCTTTTTTGAGTGACTGGGCCATAATATAGTGAGCCAGAGTTGGCTCCATTAGGAGTCATGCGGTGCTGTCACGTCTTAGAACCGAGTCCCTTCACCTCTCTCTGTCGGTGGAAGATGGATTGCCTCCCAAAGCATCTGCCACTCTACATTTTACGCCTTGCCCAAACGAGACAAGAAAAAAACGAGTCAGCTTTGCCATTTTGTAAAAACCACAGGCAGTGTAGCCACTAGATTTTCTAAAATAAAGCTATTGGGTTTCTTTATTTTGGGCTTGAGTCCTTCAAAGACTTTTGTTGCTGTGCAAATATTTTAAGTATTTAATAGAAAGCCTGTTTTCCATATTGACCACATGCAATGCTGTGTTCAAGTCCTCCTGGGAAGTTCTACATTATGAGTTTGAAAATCATGATAAGTATAGTCATAATTTATTTATCTTTTTCACTTCCACATAAAGACAGTCATTAAAGCGTCGTAAAGAGTCATTTAAGAAGCTGCATTACTGTTCAGAAGTTTGGGTTCGGTAAGATTTTTCAATTTTTTTAATGAAGTCTTTTACGCTCATCAAGGCTGCATTTATTTGACCTAATCACAGTAAAAAGAATAATATTGTGAAATTGAATTACAGTAAATATTTTGTATTTTAATATATGAAGCTGAATTATTAGCAGCCTTTACTCCAGTCTTCACCGCCACATGATCCTTCAGAAATAAGTTTAATTGTTGCTAGTGGTTGCTTAATATTTTTGTGGAAACTGTGATACTTTTTTTCAGGATTTTTTGATGAATAGCATTTATTTGAAATAGAAATCTTTGTAACATTACAAATGTCTTTATGCTCATTTTGATTAATTTAATGCATCCTTGCAGATTAAAACTGTGATTTTCTTTTAAAACAAAAATCTCATTGACCCTAAACTTTCTAACTGTAGTGTATTTCGGGAAGCTACAAAGTAAATGCAACAAAATAAAGCACAAAGGATGCACATTCCAGGTGCAGCTGATGTTTTATATATGTGTTTGCTGTGAGAGAGAGAGAGAGAGAGAGAACGTTGGGAAATAGTTTGGTCCCACTATCCTGTCTCCTCATAAACCAGGCAAATTATTAGTATTTTCTGGCAAGCTTTATTACTAAACTCTACACCCAAGCTATACAAACCAATTTTACCTCCAACGTTCATAATTACAATTTATGATCAATACTTATTTTCTTCCACCAGAATTCGCAAACTGATATACTCTTAAAGACAAGTTAGGAGTATATCAGCTTGTAAATACGATCATTCTGACATGACTTGTAAATACGATCATTCTGACATGACTGCATGTGTCTTCTAAGGAGCAAGCTACCTGATATCATCTGCATGAGTTTAGTCACCAGAATTCGCAAACTGATATACTCCTAACTTGTCTTTAAGAAAATCCAGATTTGTTGTGCCGTTCATGTGTGCTCAGCTTGTAAATACGATCATTCTGACATGACTTGCACGCAGTAAATGGCCATGTGTGGTGCATGTGTCTTCTAAGGAGCAAGCTACCTGATATCATCTGCATGAGTTTAGTTGGAACAGCATTGCTGCTATTCATCAGTCATCGCTTCCATCCCTCTCAGCTCCCAGATGCAATCAGCTCATTACACTGTGACACGAGGCATGGGAACCCACTCCCAACTCCCCCTTTGCACACAAACAAAGAGCAGATAAAGTAAATCAACTCACAGCTCTAGAGCCACTTCACTTGTGATATCAGACACTTATAGCTCGGCTTAAACTGATAAATGTGCTCCAGTTAAATTGATATTGGAACCATAAATGTTATGATGCAGTTTTTTCCAGAAGCCAGACTGTTTACGTCAATGTGTTTGAAAACATGGCTGATACGCTGGACTGGACTTATCTGACTAGAATACCATTGTATCTTTTCCTTTTTTACAATTTTTTTTTACAGATCAGGACGGTGCAGAACCCAGTGCGAACTCTGTCTCAGCCATGAACTTGCTGCGACTCTCCCACCACACAGGCCGGCAGGACTGGATACAACGCTCACAGCAATTACTGACTGCCTTCTCTGATAGACTGATTAAGGTGCCAGTCGCCCTGCCAGACATGGTCCGCAGTGTCATGGCCCAGCATTACACCCTTAAGCAGGTAACTGCAGTCTCGTCCACAACTACTGAATATGAAGTTTAAAAGTCTGGTTTCACTTGTCACGTCATGTCCAACTGATGCAATGGCAATGAAATGCTATTTTTTAAGCCTCCTTGACTGAATACTACAATAAGACAGACATGTTCTCAAGTCCCTATGCTAGACTCCAATCTCAAGTCCAAGTCTTGACAGTTTTTCACTATATGCTTCTGATTAGTTTTATAAACACTTTTTAAGATGTATATTTTCAATATTTTCAATATTTATGATTTAATTAAACCTTATTTAAACTATAAATTAAGTATGTATTGTTTGTTAGCTTATTTAATCATTTATTTTCTATTTTACCATTATTATAATTATTATGTTTATGTATTATTTAACATTGTTTTACGTATTTATTTGAATATATTTACACTTATTATTAATTATATTTATTTATATATTATTATATGTAAATATTTATTAACATAATTATTATTATTATTATTACTATTAAATATTGTTTACAAAATATTTATTAATTTACTTTTATTTATCCAGCAGTGTAAGAAATGATTAGTGAACAATGCTTTTTGCCTTAAATTAAAATTGATTATGACTCCAGGCAGAACAGAACTGAGGATAGACCATTGATCAAGGGACTCTGTTCTCAATGATTTTCCTGTTCCACCTGGTGTAGATGTCCTGCAGGTTGACGATACACCTGTGGTGTAATATGCAGCTGACCGCACCACCCTCTGTACGTCCTTCTGGTCCAATGTTTTGCTGCTACTGTACCAGATAGTAATGCAGCCTGACAGGAAGCTCTCAATTGTGCACGCAAGTTTAATGATCTGAGCATCTGTAGAGTCATCCTGAACTTCCGTAGGCATGTGTGGGCCATGCCAGGCATTCTGGAAGATACAACTTAATACAACCTATTGAACATAAAGGTGTCAAAACCAGCCAGTGAAGCTGGTTGACCACAAAAGTCTTGCTGGTTAAGAAATCTGGTGGGGAAAACAACAAATCAGCATGCGAGACACAGCATATGCTGGCATCACATTTTGGTTTCAGCTGGTCTTTGGATGCTTCTTTTGTATTCATTTATATTTCCATCCATGTTTAATGCTGTAATAAACAAATGTTGTGTAATTTTAGGAGCTCAGATATAAAAATTGTGTGTATATGTACACAGACTATCGTTCAAACGTTTGGGGTCGGTTTAATGATTTTTTAAAATGTTTTTGAAGTCTCTTATGCTTACCAAGGCTGAAGTTATTTGATATCATGAAATACATTAAAAACAGTAATACTGTGAAATATTATTACAATTTAAAAGAACTGTTTTCTATTTTATAATATTTTACAATGTAATTTATTCCTGTGATGGCAAAGCTGAATTTTCAGCAACCATTACTCCAGTCTTCAGTGTCACATGATCCTTCAGAAATTATATTAATATACTGATTTGTTGCTCATTTAACATTTCTTATTACTTTCAATGTTGGAAACAGCTGTGCTGCATAGTATTATTGTGGAAAAGTATAAAAGTATTGAAAGAAAGAAAGAAACTTTCTGACCCCAAACTTCTGAACCCTAATCTCTAGGCTTAATGGTGTATCTCATTGCTGATTCCTAAGCTTATTTGGGATATCAGTATGACCCTTGTTGCTTCTGTTATAAAGGTGCATACAGTAGAATTGAAAGCCAGTTCATCAGTCCTCACTATGAGGACCGTTAGTGCTTGGATCTGTCACAGATCAATTAGAATGATGCTGCTGGATAAAAGTTTTCCCTGTCAGGCCATTTTTCCAAAGTTTTCTCCTGTTCCTGGACAATTGTATGAGCTGTGAACATGTGTCATGGCCATCAGAGCTCACCAGCGGCAGAGAAGTCATCAGAGTAGGAGGAATAATAAGCTAGAGGTCCAGCTGAGGGCAGTCCACTGCACATCACACCTGTCCACCTCATTACAGCACCATACAAGCAGTCCTGACCCTTTCTTCTTCTTTTCGCATTTGTTCATTTGGTGGTTCATAAGTCTTTTTTTTTTTTTTTTTTGCTCACAAGTTTGTTGTTCTGTTCTGTGTAACAGTCTCTTATTTTTCTTGTAGATTGTCATCTGTGGCCAGCCTGATGCTGAGGACACTGCAAGTTTGATTTCCTGTGTCAACTCTCTATTTCTGCCCCATAAAGTAAGTGTGCTTTACTCTCTAAGACAGAGCGCTGTTAGGGCTATTAAGGTCACTCTAATAGGGTGCTTCAATCAGTTCATTCAACTTTGAAATACTATATGAGACAGGATTATTGTAGTTAACCAAAAAACTAAAATACACATTTTCTGCACACAAGTGACTTTTAATTTTCTTTTTTTCCCCCAAAGAGCACATTTAAAATATATGTATATGATTGAATGAAATATGCCAAGAATTGAAATTAACGTCTTTTTTAATCTGCCATAATAGACCTATATATAAAATTAATTTGGTGCAACACTGGATGATTTTACCTTTTTTCAGATTTTAGTGGCTTTTCACTGTATGTAGATGTTTTTTTTCTCATACATGACACGTTCATTGGTTTACACAGAATGCCTTGTGCATTGGAGTACAGTCATGCTAATGAGTTCACTAAAGTAATCTCCAGCGAAAGGTCAAGTTGTCAGATTTTTAACCTATGCATGCTGCGAGGCAAAGGGCTGGGACAATGGCTACCCACCACACCACATTTTACATTTTGGAATAATTAGTAAATAGTTAAGAGTTTTCTGTAGATGTTAGCCTTAGGCTTGGCTTTGTGGGGATTTTTTTTCTTTCGCTAAAGGTCGTAGCTCAGGATAGCATTGGCACTCTTCCTGCCCTTTTCCCCAGCGCTCCTCCGACTGCTCTCTTCTCTCACACGATGACAGAAAGAGCAAACACACACATGCTCGGCGCATCTGGCCTTACAAGTTTTAAGTGTGAAATACTAATAGCAAGCACAACAGAATACACACCAAGGTCTAACCTTTTGCCATTTATTACGGTGGTCTAACATCTTTATTGTGAAATCCCTAGAGAGGATAACACTCCCTGTCCTTAAGGCAGGAATAAAGTTTGTTTTTAAACGAAATGGACGAGAGAGATCATGAATGGAAAATAGGCTGGGGCCATCCCGTTGTTCTCTATTTCTGTTGTTACAGTAGGTGGCTCTGTAGGCTGGTGTTGGGAGGATGTAAGCATGATGTGACCTTACACTCCATCAGTGAACCCTGAATGTCATATCTCGTGTCAAAGGCTGAGTTTGATCTCCTCATGGTGCATCATATGTTCCTCCCTGGTGGGGCAAATATGGGGGTAGAATTGTTGCTTAATTCCAAATAAATAGATTATGATCCACAAATAAATAGAATGAGATCCACATATAAATCTTAAAGTTTCACAAACATGAATTAAATTCACAAATAAATAAAATAAGATTTGCAAATAAAAAACATATTCACAAATATATATTTATGTCACAACCACAACTTTGCCTGGCATTTATTTGTGAATCACGTCCTGTGCATTTGTAGATAGCTGCACGCATTTGTGAATCGCGTCCTGTGCATTTGCGAATTGTGAAACATTTCTTGCGTCAAGACGTGCTGACAATCCACAAATACGTGGACTCCACCCACCGTCTACTCAAGCCAATCAGATAACAGCCACATTCGCTGACCAATCGTAGCACAGTCTCGCTATAGCCAATCACGTTTTGCTTTACAATCAGGGCGGTCTCGTCCTGAGATAACTTCAATTCACAAATAAATGCCAGGCAAAGTTGTGGTTGTGACATACATATATATTTGTGAATATGTTTTTTATTTGCAAATCTCATTTAATTTATTTGTGAATTTAATTCATGTTTGTGAAACTTTAAGATTTATTTGTGGATCTCATTCTATGTATTTGTGGATCATAATCTATTTATTTGGAATTAAGCAACAATTCTACCCCCATAGGCAAAGTCTTTGGCACATTCATCTTTTTTCTCATTATAGCCACACTTCATAATCTTTCATTGGGATTTAATAACTTTCTTTGCTTCTAAAACAAATTTGCTGCTGACATAACCAAATCTGTGTAGGTAGGAAAATGAACAGTATAAATATATTATTCAGTCAAATCCAGATTGAAAAAATGAAGTCCTTTTCTACATTGTTTCCCAATGTATATTCTTTTAGAAATGTGCCACATATAAATGTTGCTCTAGGTTGTTTCATATCTGCAGTCTGTATATTTTGGTCTTTTCGGTTTTCATAGTAGTCTAGTAGGTATGAGAAATGTAATGTCTCTTGCTCCTGGCCAGATGTAATATTTGACTTGTTTAGTTATGATCCCTTTTTGCCATGTGCACAATATATATGGTTCTTTTTCTCTGTTTCGGAAATACTGGAGTGTGTGTGAGTGAGTGTGTGTCCCCTAATGCAGAGAAGTCATGCTTCTGTCAACGATTTGTGCAAATCCATCCCTGCCAGTCTGATCACAATAAAGCACATTTACTGTTGGTTAATTATGGGAATTTAAAAGCATAATTCACCCAATAGTGAACATTTATTTGCTAAAATTCATGTCATATCAACCACTTATGACAGATTGAGAGACAGATTTGTGCTCGTTTTTTTTTTATTTTTCTGTGGGGCACACAGAGTCTGTAGTGAATAATGACTTACATTTCAGCCTGTTTGTCACACACAGCTATTGTATGGCTTCACATTATAGCCCCAGCACTCACTCACTATTCTTCAAAAATTCACCTCATAAGTATGTCCTGCAGAAGAAAGAAAGCTATACGGTTACTGAACGAAATGATAGTAAGGGTGTTGAAATGAATCGTGTCTACGATGCATCGCAATGCAGACATGGACGATTCTGCATCGATGCAGTAATAGACCATAATTGATTATAGCATACTGACGTCATTTGCATACACACTTGTCACGTTAGCTTAAAATGGCGGAGGGAAGCGAAACACCAAAGCGAGTATTAGATGCATGAAACTCACGTACTGGCAAACTTTCATGTGCGCTTTGTGTTTGTTTGTCCTGAAGCTCGCGGCTGCAGTTAAATGCACTTGCATCATATTTGCTTGTATGTTTTGAAGTTATATTTAGTTGGTTAAATTCTTAGCAATTGTTTTGATTTATTATTAATTTGTAAGCCTGGTTGTATAATTTAATACAAATGCACAAAATAAATCTGATATAAAGTGAATATGAAAATGTAGCCATGTGCCGTAATATTGAAAATTGAGGATGTGACGTATCGTGATGCATTGTGATATCAAATTGAATCGAAACGTTGACATGACAATCGTAAACGAATCGAAACGTGAAACCAGTGATGATTCACATCCCTAATGATAGAGAGTAAAAATTAAAGTATTTTCATTTTTTTGGGGGGGTGAACTATCTCTACTTTATATCTGTTACATTGGGTGTGTCTTTTTTATGCGTTATTCAGCTATATAAAATCTCATAGAATTGAAGTAAGCATCTAGACAGGTGATTTGCCTGGGCCAACTGAGTGAATGGAGTCTCACTCATTCGTTCCCGGAGCATAAATCTTGGTGATCATAAGAGACTCCTTTCAAAAACATTAAAATATCATACCGACTTCACGCTTTTGGACGGTAGTGTAGATGTGTAAGCTGAACTTGCAAAAATCAGAGGGTGTGATTGTGGTCAGACTAAAGAGTTTACAAAAAGATAAATTTGTGCTTTAGTATGGCTGAAATTGAACTTTTAAAGTTTTTGAATTGTGTCAAGAAAATTCTTGCACTGAAAATTCTTGCACTGATTTGAACAGAGAGGGATGTTAGAGGATGCTTTCATGTACGGTGGGCTGACATGTCTGCTTTCAGTTACATGGAAAGATTAAGCTACATTTCTCTCTCTCTTTTCCTAATCTGTGTTTTTCATTTGTAACAAGAGAGACACGTAATTAGAGAGGGATAAATGGTTCTCACCTGCAGAGTCAGGACATGAATTAAACGTAATGAGAGCCATCATCTTAAGTCACTGAATCAGCCAGAACCAGCGCTTTGTCTCCATGGCATTGGGTATTCTTTATAAACAAAGAAAAACAGAGCTTGCTCTTACTCATTATAGTCATATAAATCCTGGCAATGGAAAAATCATGCATCAGTGTTCCTCAAACACACACATACATATTACTTGCAAATATTAAAGGCACAATCTGGTTCCTTGTGTGAAAAATGTGAAATTGAATCTGAGGCCTAGAGACTGTGGAGCTGATGAGATTTCCTGCTCGTACATTGCGAGAGCATTTAGAGCGGCATTGCGCTCTGCTTCCCATCTCTAAACCAAGAGCGTTAGTGTGACACTGGCTCACCTTGCATGTTTGTGTAGATATAGCTGTGATAGATTTAACCTGAACTCACCAAGGGTTATCAAAACAGCATTATCAGTAATTACCCCTTCTATTATCAAACCTGTTTGTTTAGCTTCACTGGAAATCCATCCATATCTATTTATATGAATGTAACGCCTGTCTGCAGTAAGAGGCTGCCTTTTGTGTGCACTTCAGTAAGTACCCCTTCTATTATCAAACCTGTTTGTTTAGCTTCACTGGAAATCCATCCATATCTATTTATATGAATGTAATGTAAGAATCTATAGTCTGCCCCGACCCAGATTCCACTCCACAATATATATTTGATCATGCTCATTTCCCAAAATGGCTTAATTAAAGAAGAAAGTCAACAGTTATGTTGTTTCTAGACCATTTGGGATGATCACATCCTGAGCAAATGGTGACCAATTGTAGAATGGAAGCAGGTGTGGGACACCATGAACCATCTCAGACAAAGGGGTGTCAGAACTTAATTAACATTAAGTTACGACAGGAGCAACTTCATTTACATTAAGGGTAGTAAACTCTGAGTGTATAAAATGTTTGAGCTTAGGATGTTCGTGGTTCATTCTGACTCCGTTGAACCCAAGGTACTACATGTACTTTGTCACTGCTATGCTGCAATAAAAATCTACATCGAGATCTTCAACGTCCTCATCACTTTTTCTTACAGTATCTATCTATCTATCTATCTATCTATCTATCTATCTATCGTTTTATCGTTCTATCGATCTATCTGTTGTTCTATCATTCTATTGTTCTAACGTTTGCTCCATCCATCCATCCATCCATCCATCCATCCATCCATCCATCCATCCATCCATCCATCCATTTTTGTTTAAAGTTTTCAAACAAACCTTTGTCAAGCAGTTTAAAGTTAAATACAAATTGCAATTATTCACCCAGTTTGCTGTGGATGCTAGTCTATGTAAACTGAAACAGCTTATGAACATGTGTGGCCCTGCTGTGATCTGAGAAATGCAACTAATTCTCTGTTTGTTACCTGAGACCTTACTGCACGCTTCACTGAGTTATACAAAACGAATTATTCCCATTCCACTGTACATATTGGGTATCCCCTGATCGCCGTGCCTTTGATGTGATAATAGCTTGTTCAACCTCATTCGGTACAAATGAAAGGTTTATGAAGACAGACCTAGAGAGGCTCGAGAGTGTGTTGCGAGGACCAATACCGAAAGAGCATTTTTCACGATACATTAGCCAACCAAACTAGAAAATCTTTTTTAATTTAAATCCAATTATTGTATCATCTGTTCTGTTCCTTCATTTTGGGGCGCCGAGTTTAATTGTGGGGAATGTGCTGTATAAGAATCTTCTGCTTTTGCGGTCTCATCTGTTCTTTACTGCACGCTTCACTGAGTTATACAAAACGAATTATTCCCATTCCACTGTACATATTGGGTATCCCCTGATCGCCGTGCCTTTGATGTGATAATAGCTTGTTCAACCTCATTCGGTACAAATGAAAGGTTTATGAAGACAGACCTAGAGAGGCTCGAGAGTGTGTTGCGAGGACCAATACCGAAAGAGCATTTTTCACGATACATTAGCCAACCAAACTAGAAAATCTTTTTTAATTTAAATCCAATTATTGTATCATCTGTTCTGTTCCTTCATTTTGGGGCGCCGAGTTTAATTGTGGGGAATGTGCTGTATAAGAATCTTCTGCTTTTGCGGTCTCATCTGTTCTTACTTATTTAATTCAAATTTGCTAGAGGGACACTTGAACTCAAAATCAATTAATCCCACCTGTTGCGATCTGCAGGCATGATTAAAATTGTTGGAATAAATTTATCCATACTTTAATTAGGCTAAAACCCGTGTTGATTATAAAGGTGGTACGGTAGGTGTGCAGATCCTCATGGGGCTTGTTACAGTAGAATATGAGGCTTTAGAACAGCCACTCCATATCCCTGATGATGGCAACCAGCTGCTCACTTCAGTCATGTGATTTCCTTGTGCTCATAGAAAGTCTGTTCTGAGATCAGTTTAGTCCATCCAAATGCATAAGCATATATTAAAGGGATAGTACACCCAAAAATTTAAATTCTGTCATTAATTACTCACCCTCATGTCGTTTCAAACTCGTAAGGTGACGCAGCTGACACAGAACAGCATACACTGTTTACGTCCAGCTGATACTCTCCAAAATGGCGCTACAGGGTGATGCGGAGGAGACGAATTGTTGAATAAAGTCTTTTTTTTTTCTTTTGCGCACAATAAGTATTCTCGTAGCTTCGTAAAATTACGGGTTGAATTAGGGTTGAACCCCTGATGTTACATGGATTATTTTACAGATCTCCTTGCTATGTTTCTGGACTTGGGAACATTTCAGTTGTATTGCTGTCTATGCAGGGTCAGACAGCTCTCAAAAATATCTTAATTTGTGTTCCGAAGATGAACGAAGGTCTTACGGGTTTGAAACGACATGAGAGTGAGTAATTAATAACAGAATTTTCATTTTTGGGTGAACTAACCATTTAACGGTGTCCAGGTGTACTATTGCCCAACAAAGAAAACACTTGTTCATTTAAAGATTCATTTAAATATAACTGCATTCCAGGGATGTGGTTTTCATACAGTTATTTCGTTAAGTACAGAGGTAATATTTATAGCTAATATTTCTATAGTATCTGAGATGGGATTTCTATATCTGAGATGGGATTTCGGCAGTACAGTAGAGCAAGGACCTTTGCACCGCAAAGATTTCTAGACTTCGTCTGATTACTGAGACAAATGGTCCTGAATCCCTAACAAGGCCGCTGAGACATCACAAGAGCCAGAGAGGTCCCCAGGCAACTCAACGGGAACGAAAGAGTACAAAGCAAAGGTTTAAAAAAGCCTTAGAATCTCAGAAACAACACAGTGTGGATTATAGTAGATCACACACAGTACCAGCATATTGTTTTAAAACTTCACATTTCTGATTTTTCTGGAAGAGATTGGTAGAGTCTCTGATTTCTTTTTGCCTTGTCTTTATAATAATAATTAATGTCAGCTAATCTCTTGTCTCATATTCCCAAAGTCAGGTCACGCATCATCATCATCACTCATGTCTAATGAACAATCTAACTCTGCATCTTCTTCTTCAGGGAGATGCTAAAATACACCCACACACAATCAGCAATACATTCCGTTACGTCTGTCACACAGATTTTGTGTTTAGAAATAGTTCCTGAAAGTAGTATCCAGTAGTCTAGCTTGTAATATCTATGATAAAAGCCATTTTTATTTATTATTGATATTAATTAAAAATGTGTAATGCAATATTTTAAACAGCATTTGATATTATATTATTGTGCCATTCTGCTTTCTGAAGACTAGTCAGAAGCCATGAGATTAATTGTGATAATTGTGTTCTCTTGACAGTTTAGAAATGGTAAGAAATAAAACATAATTATTAATTTTTATATATTATAAATTTATTTAGAAAAATATAAAATGTATCAAATATATTTAATTTGAACCATACTGTTATATCTTATGTTAACAATGTTAACATTTGTTTCTTTTATTTATTTACATTTATATTTATTTATTTGGTGAAATATTTTGCAAGGAGGTCACTATATTTTGGGGTTTTGGGCATCTAAACAATTGAAAACCCTGGAACTAAAGCATGATTGGATATTATTCATGTATTAACTAAACTTGTAATTGAGCTGTTTTGTGCCAGATTTAAACAAAGGAAGCAAATCTCATTGGACATTATGAATTACAGGCTGTGTTCAGTACTGGTTTGTAAATTGTTTTTTTTGTTCTAACCTCAGACCAGTGTAGTGGCTCAGTGTGTCAGCAGCTGTGTGTCACCAGCACTCTGCATTTAACACACACTCACACACCAGACAACATTGGCCTATGAAATAACCTTAGATGTGGACCATGAGAGAGATGGCCCCTTAAGGGATGGGATGTTGCAGTCTAGCTGTGTCTTTGTCCATCTTCCTTAAATCAGCTCCACTCAGATTAAACAAGGTATTTGTCTGTGTTAATCAGCATCATGACAAGAAATGCTTTTACTTTAGTCTGTCTAATTTCCTCAGAAGCCATTTTTTTGTTGTTGTTTTGAGATGCTCTGAAGTGTGAAAAGTCCGAAAAAGCTTCTAGAAATAATTATTCAAATTCATTTGGTACTATTACTTCCTCTGAAAGTATAGGAAAAAGTATAGGAAAATCATTTTTTGTATATCGCATTTGAAAACAATCCTTTTAACTGAAAGTGCTTTGTGAAAGGCTTGATAATGTGCACATTCTGGAGAGAATTTTATAATATTATTGTCCACAGTGCAAGATACTTCCATTTCCGTTCACTTTCCTAAACTAAGTTGAGAACTTAATGATACGATTACCTGAAATCACCCTGGAAAAACCTCACAGAGAGAGACTTTTAGCCTAAGCCTATACAGACAATTAAAATACCTCGCAAGTCTTTTATCCTCCTTATGAGAGTATTTCCGCAGGTACTCCACCTCATGGGAAATTGTCACTTTAGAGTTTCTTTGCCACCGGATGAATCCCTGACAAGCTTTAATGAGCACCCCAAGAGAGAACTGAGTTTAATAGGAAATGGGCTTTAGACGGACAAGCCAGTGTTCTTCATTTTCAGCTAGCTTAGCTGTTTTTTAAAAATGGTGTAGTCTGATTTATGCTCGCCCTATGAATTGCCCATTTGGGATCTGGACACCTTGTGAATCAGGGTCGGAGATGCTTTGACCATCTTGCGAGTTGATCTTGATGTATGCGTAGACCGACCTATGCATCAGCCTTGCAGGAATAGTCAACCCTTAACATCATTAAATCCTCCACAGGATCACGGACACTCAGACCAGAAGAGCAGAGCCTGCAGAGGTCAGGCAGTAGATCAGATGAAATAGATAAGAAGAAAATGTTCTCTTCTTAGGTGGTTGCCCTTTTCACACTTTTTTGCTCACTTTGAGTTGTGGGCATGCTGGAAATATAAGCTTCTCCCTGTCGCATTGCTTCCTTATCTGTTGAGAGTAACTTTGCTGATTGTGGTTGTGAGGTGAAGCAGGTCTTAGGCCTTGCCCACATATTTACAGATATTTCTGAAAACACAGTTTTCACCATAATTTTTCTTTTGACAAAAATATCTGCAAATATCTTAAAGTTTTTTTTGTTTAATTCATTTTTTGACCTAAATAGCTTTTAAACTTAATCAAAATTTCATTTTTATAACAGTTTTTTTTGTTGTTTTTTTTGTTTTACAGTATTAATTTTCTGGTAAAATTTTTTGCAGGTACAATTTTTAATTTTTTCTTTGTTTTTATCTCTCCCACATCTGAAAAGAATCACACATTCTAAATGTTGTCAATATTTCATTTTCATTTTTCACAAACAGTTTTAAAGTTTTAATCCTCAGTTTTTTATTTAAATCTTTTCCACACCAGTGTTTTTCTTCTTCTTCATTTTGAAAGATGTCCTTTAAATTTAGTCAGTATTTCGTCATGTCAAATTCATTCATTTTGGTCAGTTTCACTGACTACAAGCAGCGTTTTTATCCTGTGCTATCTTTTTTGTTGTTGTTTTTTTAATTTGTTTAGTTATTTTTATGGTTTTATTTATTTACTTTTTTTTTTGACAAAAATATATATTTTTTTTATAAATGCTCTAATTGTCTGGATGTTTAGATGTAAGCACTTCTGTCCAACAAATTTTATATTTCAACAGATTAGTCAGATACAACATTATATGACAATTTATATTTTTAAAACTCCCAATGATGTTTCATCATTGTATCTGTCGCGGAAACACTTACAATACCTTACACTCCACCTACTTATTCTGTACAGTGGCCTTTACCTTTGAGGGAAGTAGACGAAGACACCAGAATCAATGAGGTCATGATGCTCCATTCCTCTCCAACCAAGAAATAAACTTACGGCAGATAATTAAATGACTAATGGCTGTGTGCTCCACTTGTGCGCGCTGACAGCCTAAAGCTCTCCAGAGAGGCTCCATCCTGCCAGGAGAAGAAGCTGATGAAATTCCCCAGACTAATCAACTGTTTGTGTGTGTGAGTGTTTGTGCCTGATTTTGTGTGTGTGTTTAGGTGAGAGTAGGTAGGAGCTGACAGTCTGGAAGAAGGATATCAGTGCATGCTAGCTGGGAAGGAATCACGGCTTAGCTTATGGGAATTTGTGAATCAGAAAACAGAGGAGTAAGAGATGGATTCATGTGCGGAAGGGTTTGTAGCAAAAGCACAAAACACAGAAGCTGAGATGTAATCCAAACAACACCAGCGGAGCCAGCAGCTAGAGATAGACCAAAACACTAGTCTACCAGACTCATCCAAAAGACATGAAACTACTGGCTAAAATAGGGGCTCAGACAAGAGATCAGGTAACAAGATAAACAACAGTAAAATTGCTGTCAGGAAGCGGGCAGTACTTCCAAAAACGTGGCACTAGATCTGAGTATATATTGTATATATAGGAGCAGTAAACAGAAATGAGAAAAAGCTGTAGCAGTTAATGCTGGAATAGACTACACAACTTTTAAAACCAGAACAGATTTTAAAACACGAGGCATCATACACTTGCTGACTTTGTATGGTTACAGAGGAAAACCTGGCATCATATACTAAACGACTGAGATCCTCTGACACTGATCCTCTTAACTGTATGGAATCACAGTCTGAAGCTAGGAAATCATGCCCATCATATACAGATTTTTTCTGTGAAAATGCTCAACTCCAGCTGCCCAAAATCTGCAGATTCGTCCTGGCTTTCGCCAATTAGTTTTGACTCATGCAGGCTTCAAATCTGGGTTAGAATGTGTTGAAAGTCATGTAGTGTATTCCAGTCTTTCGACCCTGTTTACACCTATTAAGTTTGGTTTGGAGACAAAACATACCAGGCACAATGTTCTCTTTTTAAAAAGCCAATGTATTTACCCACCAATATACCCTCCCCTCCCCTCGAACAAAATTAAGACAGAAGTAGATGAAAGTAGACACAAGAGACGGATTAAAACACTAGGTGGAAATGGGAATGTCTACCTCATTTATTTGTGATCCGATTGAACAAAACGCATCTCAAAACCAGGTGTAAACAGGGCCTTCGATTCAGTAGGCTTATTTAAGATACACAGGTTCACTCATATCATTCAGTAACACAGAATTCTCCAGCTTCATTTCACAATATCCAATGAAACAACACTTGAGGCAATAGTGCCTCCCCTCCAGCGACCTGCCATTCACATGAGATCGCTGCAATTAGCAAACAACAACAACTGATTAACAAACAACAAAAAATGATCCAATCATTGGACAAAATCAAGTCCCACTAAATTTTTTTCCTTGTCCAAGAAGCCGTTTTACTCTAATATAGACACCCCTGGAATTTAATTAAAAACCAATTCAAAAACCTATTGACTTCAGGACGATGGAACTGGAAGTCCAAAATGCTAACTTGTTTCTGGAATTTGGCATAAAAAATGCATCATCCCTGCAGCACTATATACAATATGTAATTATAATTACATCAATCAGGCATAACATTATGAGGCTCATTGAT
This sequence comes from Sinocyclocheilus grahami, assembly GCF_001515645.1. Classification (NCBI taxonomy): domain Eukaryota; kingdom Metazoa; phylum Chordata; class Actinopteri; order Cypriniformes; family Cyprinidae; genus Sinocyclocheilus; species Sinocyclocheilus grahami. The sequence goes on from NW_015506145.1 coordinate 118,305, forward strand.
GCATGTGGCGAGCGAAGGCTGGCCTGTGTAGTCCGATCCAACAGACTACTTTGAGCTACTGTTGCTCAAATTGCTCAAGAAGTTAATGCTGGTTCTGATGGAAAGGCGTCAGATTACACAGTGCATCACAGTCCACACAGCAGTCAGGATGCCCATGCTAACCCCTGTCCACTGCCGAAAGCGCCAACAGTGGGCACAGAACTGGTCCATGGAGCAACGAAAGAAGGTGGCCTGGTCTGATGAATCACATTTTCTTTTACATCACGTGGATGACCGGGTGCATGTGCATTGCTTACCTGGGGAACACATGGAACCAGGATGCACTATGGGAAGACGGCAAGCCGGTGGATGCAGTGTGATGCTTTGGGCAATGTTCTGCTGGGAAACCTTGGGTCCTGCCATCCATGTGGATGTTACTTTGACACATACCACCTACCTAAGCATTGTTGCAGACCATGTACACCCTTTCATGGAAACGGTATTCCCTGGTGGCTGTGGCCTCTTTCACCAGGATAATGTGCCCTGCCACAAAGCAAAAATGGTTCAGGAATGGTTTGGGGAGCACAACGAGTTTGAGGTGTTGTCTTGGCCTCCAAATTCAAAAATCTCAATCCAATTGAGCATCTGTGGGATTTGCTGAACAAGCCCCACCTCGCAATTTACAGGACTTAAAGGATCTTCTGCTAACATCTTGGTGCCAGATACCACAGCACACCTTCAGGGGTCTAGTGGAGTCCATGCCTCGACAGACCAGGGCTCTTTTGGTAGTAAAAAGGGGACCAACACAATATTATGTTATGCCTGATCGGTGTATATCCTAGATTTATTATATTCCTCCATGATGCATTGATAACCAGTTACACTTTTTGGTATTTATATTTAGTACTATATATAAGATTTTGATTACAATAATTTTGAAACATTATTCTGGAGATATTACTAATTTAATCTTGTAATGTTGTTAATTTATTCTCGACTTTATTCTCGTAAAAGTCCTGTTATGAGATTATCAAAAAATTTCTACTTTGTTCTCTAAATCATAATTTTTATTTGAACATGACACTAAAATGATGGGAATTTTAAACTGAATTATTGAGGGTGGTTTGAAACACTGCAGTATTACAACAAACTTCGCAAATTAACTGTGAGAAGTCCAGTCTTTGCTTAACCCCAGGCCTCAGGGGGACCAACACAATATTATGTTATGCCTGATCGGTGTATATCCTAGATTTATTATATTCCTCCATGATGCATTGATAACCAGTTACACTTTTTGGTATTTATATTTAGTACTATATATAAGATTTTGATTACAATAATTTTTAAACATTATTCTGGAGATATTACTAATTTAATCTTGTAATGTTGTTAATTTATTCTCGACTTTATTCTCGTAAAAGTCCTGTTATGAGATTATCAAAAAATTTCTACTTTGTTCTCTAAATCATAATTTTTATTTGAACATGACACTAAAATGATGGGAATTTTAAACTGAATTATTGAGGGTGGTTTGAAACACTGCAGTATTACAACAAACTTCGCAAATTAACTGTGAGAAGTCCAGTCTTTGCTTAACCCCAGGCCTCATGCATCTTTTCAGTTTATGTTTTGTCTGCTTGTCATTTTTTATATGTTGCCTCAGTGGACTGTCACAGTTCTTTGAGTCAGTCTGGAGACAGCCTGCGTGAGGTCACGACAAATATGACAGAAAGCCTTGCCAGGCTGCTAGCGGGAAAGTAATGATGCGGAATTGTCTCGGCCCCTGAGATGCAATAACGGGAAGATCCTAGCAAACAGACAGTAACAATATATTGTGCTTAGAAGTCCAGGGACAGGTTTCGCAGAGTTGAGTTGTTAACCACGCCTGTCAAAAAATCACACAAGAGTGTGTCAAAACCAGAAAGCAGAGAGAATGTCTGGCTCTTGGTAGACCTGGAATATCTTCCAAAACGCAGGCTCTAAACTGAGCCTTGAGAGCTGTCCTAAGATTTAACCTTTGTCACATTCACAAGTCCTTTCCCGTGCCCTCCTCCTGGATTTCACTGAGCTTTGGCTTGGAGGTAAAGTCGTCTCACTGAGGAAAAGTAGATTTACTCGTTCATCCTTTCCCCTTCGGTAACTCTTGGCCACTGGGTAGCTCAGCCTCTTGCTTTTCTCTCTTCGCTGTCTCCCGTTCTGCTGTGGTATTGTTCAGTTAAAGGTTATTATCTTCTCTGCTACAGGAGGCAGAATCTAGTGTAGCTACCACAGTGTCCTCCCCTGCTGCTGTGCCAGTCAGCCCCCCGACTGGACATGGCCCTGATTGAGTTATTTCAGACTTCCCCCTCCTGTGAACGAGGTGAAGGAGTGGGAGGGGTGTGATGCTGCAGTCTGCATGGATCAATTGAATTGAATTATTAAGGCACAAGCTTAATTGTAAGCTATTTGTAGCATTATTAGATTAAATATTTGTTATCAATCAAAACTAAAAGTAGGATTTACCTAAATCCTTCTCATCCATCTGTTATATTGACTGTATTCTCAAAACATTGCAACTTCATTCTCATTATGACTTTATTTTTAAACATTACAACAAACTTTATTCTTAACATAATTTTTTTCCTTCAAAAATACTTATTTATATATTTAATCTCCTAATTTTATGATTTTATTCTTGAAACATTGACTTTGTTCTCAAAATATTACAACTTAATTATCAGAACATGATTTTTGCTATTATATTGATCTCAAAATATTTTTATACTTTATTTACATGCCTCTAATATCCTAACTTTGTCTTTATTTTTGTAACATTGATATTCTCATTACAACTTAACTCTCATAACCTTTTCCCCCCCAAAACATTACTAACAAACTTATTTTTTAACAGGTCTTCTTTTCATTCTCAGACCATTATGATTATTTCAAAACATTGTATCTTTATTCTAGTAACATTATAGCTTAATTCTTAAAACATTAGGGGTTTTTTCACATAACTTATGACTTAATTCTCTGAACATTATGACTTTCAAAGCATTACTTTATTCTTGTAACAACTTTATACTCAAAACATTGCAGCTTTGTGTAACATTTCAACTTAATTTGTGCAACATTCTGACTATATTCTCAAAACTTTACTATTGTAACATTACAACTTTATTCTCCAAGCATTTTGGCAGAATTTCCAAATCACAACACATTTATTTGTAAAACATTATGGTTTCATTCTCAAACTTAGATTGTATTTTTATTTTAACATGCCACTAAAATTCCACACAGAGCTCAGGTGGCAGATGTTTCTGAGATTATTACCTGGTCAGCGACTATGCCACACAGGGGTGTAATATTGTGTTAGTAGTGTTTTATTAATATTGTGTTTTTTATGCTGATGAGTTAAAGGTGTAAATGTGAAGAAGGACAGGTCAGGGTCATCTCATCCCATAAGAGCTTCTTTGCCTATGGCTTGGTGTAAAACCCCAAGGGAATAGAAGTCCCAGATATAAACAAAACTGTAGAAATGGATCATTGATGGGACTGTCACTATAATCGCCTTGCCCTGTACTTTATTCTGGGTTATTACTTGCCAAGAAAGCAAATGGAGCCCTTTGGGTCATACATTTTGCATTAAAGGTATATGACTTGTGCTCCTGCTCCCACCATCTCACCTAATTGTCATCATGATGGCAGTTATGACTCTTTTTCTTCCCTTCCCCCTTTTTTCCTCTGTCTTTTTTTCAGGTCCTGATGTTGGCAGATGGTAACACAGAGGGTTTCCTTTATCAGAGGCTGCCTATTCTCTCCACCCTGGTTTCCCAGGATGGCAAAGCCACTGCGTACGTGTGCGAGAACTTCGCCTGTGCCCTCCCAGTAACCTGCCCGCAGGAACTGAGGAGACTGCTGCTGGAGTGAGAGCTGCTGTCACACCACACAAACATCACTGTGGGATCTCTCCATAGTCAGACCGCTATATCTCAGATTATTATGCAAGTAGCAAACTGCAGTCATCAAAAAACAGTCATAAATGAAATGCGCTGTAAGACATTATACAGTGGCAAGGCAAACCTCTGGGGCTGCCCTTGTTGTGATGTTCTGCCTTGTTTTAGACCTGTTATACAAGGCGGTAGTCTTGGGAGATGGAAATACAATGACATTTTAATGTGAGAAGGAACGCTGAGATCAAACCTTTCAGAGGTTTGCCTCATGGGCTCAGTTGATCTCTGTCAATCTGCTTTATAAACTATCAAGCATGTTTCTCCGCAACCTTTCTATGCAGTGCAGCTGATCAGCCCTGGATAAGCAACATGCTAGATTTAGAATGGAATGACACACGATGTATGTATACTACAGCTCAGACTCAATGGAATATAATAAATACTCACTAAGTAACCTTGTGTGATCTGGTTAATCTGTTCATCCCTTTAATGTACTGCTCAGATTTACGGGGGTCTCACAACAGACATGACAAGCAACTCGAACCGATTGTTTTCTATGAATGGACATACACATTCGCCGTCATTCAATGTTCATTGATGGCGCCCAGGTGTAAATTTGAAGGCTGCTCAAAATTCTTACACACTATACTTTTCCATTTAACTCAACCTCAACAAAACATTCACAAATCATTATTTTGGTATGTACACAACTGTTCAAAAGTTTAGGGTCTAATATTTCTTAATGTTTTTAAAAGAAGTATATATTGCATATATTTGATTAAAAATACAGTAAAAATGGTAATATTGTGAAATATTATTCAAATTTAAAATAGCCATTTTCTAGTTTAATATATTTGAAAATTCCTGTTATGGTAAAGCTGAATTTTCAACAGTCAATACTTAAGTCTTCAGTGTCACATGATCCTTCAGAAAGCATTCTAATGTGTTGATTTGGTGCTTAAGAAACATTTCTTATTATTATCAATGCTGAAAACAATTGAGATGATTAATATTTTTTGTGGAAACCATGATGCATAAATAATGTAATATTGTGAAATATTATTCAAATTTAAAATAGCCATTTTCTAGTTTAATATATTTGAAAATTCCTGTTATGGTAAAGCTGAATTTTCAACAGTCAATACTTAAGTCTTCAGTGTTCACATGATCCTTCAGAAAGCATTCTAATGTGTTGATTTGGTGCTTAAGAAACATTTCTTATTATTATCAATGCTGAAAACAATTGAGATGATTAATATTTTTTGTGGAAACCATGATGCATAAATAAATTTAAAAGAACAGTGTTAGACATTTTAAGTCTTTACTCTCACTTTTGATCAAGTTAATGTTCCTTTACTAAATAAAATGTCTTTTCAGATGTATTGACCCCTTTGTTGACTTTTGACCAGTAGTGTACATAATGTAAGCTTAATGATACATTATGTGCAGTTTTTTTTTTCATAACAAGTTTGTCGTTTTGTGGGTTGACCATTTGAATAAAGCCTAAATAAAGAATGTATATAAAGGTTGCATTTCTAATAGTTGTGCCGTTGCAGCAGTTTTGACGTACACTGACCTGCAAACTTGTGAAGCCATTCTTTAAGTGCAAAACCAATGATTTACCAACCTGAATTCATTGGTTAAGGCTCAATAACTTCTATACACAACTCTTGTGTAATGCTGTTCTTACCATTTTAATTGAAGAGTGTAAATCCTGTCCCCTTTCCTCAGTGACTGATCAAAAATGTGTTATTGGAATATTTAACCTAACCACAAGAAATATTCATTACCACTTAATGCTGGTCATAGCTGTTAGCTTACTACATTAATGTAGAATAAAAACAGAGGAAATTTGGTAATATTATGCAATATGTCATTGAAAAGCCATAAATACACTGTAAAGTGAATCTATAATTTCTAATCAGGCACCAAATAGTAAAAAAAAGTATACTTATAAAAATATTTCCAAATTTTCAATTCACTGGCAATCTCTGCGAGATGATAGGATCTTGTACAGCGCCGGTAGACTTAAAGGGATCAGTGCAGTATAAACATCTAATGCAAAGTATACAGAGGAAGTGCCAAAAAAAAAAAGATCAAGAAATGTGGCATTGCAGTCACGCTGAGCAAATGTGTCTAATTATAAGGCCGTTCAGATATGTGGAGAAGAAACACCTCTACTTAAGTTGGTAGGATTTCTTGAGAGCTGCTGAGGGATGCGTCTGTTTCAGCACGACAGCTCCTTCCTCTTCCACCCCCGCGACTTTACCAGCCGTGGGTGACACAGAAAGACAAAATTAACCCATCTGCAGAGCTACAGTACCAGTCCATTGTGAAATATCCTCAGGTTTGAGTGTGCCGAATGTTTCCTGTGTTGTCGATATGAGCACTGCATTGTACAGATGGCGTATAGCAGTGACTCTATTATAGCCCAATGTTAGGAAATGCACAACAAAGGAAAAACTCACCACAATCCAATCTCGTGTGAAAAAAAGGGAGAAAATCTGCTCTGGCCATGCTAAGCAACACGGCAGGCTAATCCAGACATATCTACCATCAATACATGCTGATTTCGGCTGCCTGTCCTCCTCTTGTAGATTTGCTGGGAGCCACGTTTCCCAGTGTTTGTGTGCAGATTTTTTTGCGGAGGAGGAAGGTGAAAAGGGGGCTCTGCTCCAGTTATGTCGAGTCCTGTCTTTGTGACTTGTCAGCGGTTTGTACAACCATGCTTTCATCTGTCTTATTTTTTCTAATTCCTTCAACCAGCTGAAGGAGATGAAGAGCTCTTTGGAAGCACAGTATCGTTGAAAATTCCTGTTATGGTAAAGCTGAATTTTCAACAGTCAATACTTAAGTCTTCAGTGTTCACATGATCCTTCAGAAAGCATTCTAATGTGTTGATTTGGTGCTTAAGAAACATTTCTTATTATTATCAATGCTGAAAACAATTGAGATGATTAATATTTTTTGTGGAAACCATGATGCATAAATAAATTTAAAAGAACAGTGTTAGACATTTTAAGTCTTTACTCTCACTTTTGATCAAGTTAATGTTCCTTTACTAAATAAAATGTCTTTTCAGATGTATTGACCCCTTTGTTGACTTTTGACCAGTAGTGTACATAATGTAAGCTTAATGATACATTATGTGCAGTTTTTTTTTCATAACAAGTTTGTCGTTTTGTGGGTTGACCATTTGAATAAAGCCTAAATAAAGAATGTATATAAAGGTTGCATTTCTAATAGTTGTGCCGTTGCAGCAGTTTTGACGTACACTGACCTGCAAACTTGTGAAGCCATTCTTTAAGTGCAAAACCAATGATTTACCAACCTGAATTCATTGGTTAAGGCTCAATAACTTCTATACACAACTCTTGTGTAATGCTGTTCTTACCATTTTAATTGAAGAGTGTAAATCCTGTCCCCTTTCCTCAGTGACTGATCAAAAATGTGTTATTGGAATATTTAACCTAACCACAAGAAATATTCATTACCACTTAATGCTGGTCGTAGCTGTTAGCTTACTACATTAATGTAGAATAAAAACAGAGGAAATTTGGTAATATTATGCAATATGTCATTGAAAAGCCATAAATACACTGTAAAGTGAATCTATAATTTCTAATCAGGCACCAAATAGTAAAAAAAAGTATACTTATAAAAATATTTCCAAATTTTCAATTCACTGGCAATCTCTGCGAGATGATAGGATCTTGTACAGCGCCGGTAGACTTAAAGGGATCAGTGCAGTATAAACATCTAATGCAAAGTATACAGAGGAAGTGCCAAAAAAAAAAAGATCAAGAAATGTGGCATTGCAGTCACGCTGAGCAAATGTGTCTAATTATAAGGCCGTTCAGATATGTGGAGAAGAAACACCTCTACTTAAGTTGGTAGGATTTCTTGAGAGCTGCTGAGGGATGCGTCTGTTTCAGCACGACAGCTCCTTCCTCTTCCACCCCCGCGACTTTACCAGCCGTGGGTGACACAGAAAGACAAAATTAACCCATCTGCAAAGCTACAGTACCAGTCCATTGTGAAATATCCTCAGGTTTGAGTGTGCCGAATGTTTCCTGTGTTGTCGATATGAGCACTGCATTGTACAGATGGCGTATAGCAGTGACTCTATTATAGCCCAATGTTAGGAAATACACAACAAAGGAAAAACTCACCACAATCCAATCTCGTGTGAAAAAAAGGGAGAAAATCTGCTCTGGCCATGCTAAGCAACACGGCAGGCTAATCCAGACATATCTACCATCAATACATGCTGATTTCGGCTGCCTGTCCTCCTCTTGTAGATTTGCTGGGAGCCACGTTTCCCAGTGTTTGTGTGCAGATTTTTTTGCGGAGGAGGAAGGTGAAAAGGGGGCTCTGCTCCAGTTATGTCGAGTCCTGTCTTTGTGACTTGTCAGCGGTTTGTACAACCATGCTTTCATCTGTCTTATTTTTTCTAATTCCTTCAACCAGCTGAAGGAGATGAAGAGCTCTTTGGAAGCACAGTATCGGGGACCTATGGAACCTCATTTTGGTAACATCATGGTAGGACATTTTTTGTTGTGTCTGCGGTCCCTGCTGCAATCAGTATTTTGTTTACAGCTATTCGGTGACAGGCTACCTGCTGGAAGAACCTCCGTTCCTGTCACATTAGAGGGGGCTTTCGTGTACAGATCTCTCTAGTTTAAGTCCGTTTTGAAAGAATAGCTGCCGTGTAGCTCAAGGGCCGGGGCTCTAAAAGCAAAGTCCCTTTGGAGATCATTACTGCATAAGATTTGTGAGCATCTCCGAACCCTCCTTACCTTTGCAAGATAGCTGAGTAATAAGGCCACAGGAGGCTCACCGTGCCCACAGTCCATGAACCAGCCTGGTAGACTGAACCTACTAGAATTACAAAGTATGAATTTATAGCATGAAATAGAATATTAAATAGTATTAGTCTTATTATTATTTATTGACAATCATACAAAAATGAGAGTTGTAATTGGAAGATGTTCAAATATATATTTAAATATTGGTTTATAAAGATTTTTATGCATACAGTATATTCATTGTTGTATTCATTATTTTTTATTTATAAGTATATATAATGAATATAATAAATGATAAATAAATAAAAGAATCAAACCTAACGAACAAATGCAAGATTCAAAACCATAGATTCAAGTGTAAAATTCAAACCATATATTAAAAATAACTCAAAACCCTGTGTTATTTTAGTATTGTTATGTGTATATGCTATTACAGTATTTAGTCATATTTTAAGTAAGCTTTTATTTTTATATTTTCAGTTTCCATTTGAATATTAGTTCATTTATATGCTAATTTATAATTGGTCATTTATATGCTTTTGTGATTTGGTTTTTTATATATATTTAATATATTAATTAAATTTGTATTTCCGTTTTAGGTTTATTATATTATATTTCAAACCATAGATTCAAATCAACAAATGAAAACTTCAAACCATAGATTCAAGTCGGGCATGAAAAAGAAATAAACATTGACAGAAAATTCCGTTTTTCTTGAATTCCCGTGTGAGACGTGCTGTACGCTGCTAACATCATTGTGTGAAGAACAAATTTGTCATCTGATTTGCTTTTATTGACAACCATTACTTGACTTTATTGTCCTCTCTTTATCAGCCTGTTCATCTGTTTCCAGCAGTCCCATCTTTTAAAAGCAGGCTTCTTTAAGCAACTTCCAGGGGCTTGGAGTCCTCGTCAGTGCAGACTGGGGAAAATGGCTCTTCAGCTGCTGAGTGTGTGAGTGTGTGTATTGATTCTGCTCTGTGTGAGACCTTGGCTTATTGGCTGATGGCTGGTAGGATACCTGCCCCAAAGAGGAACCAGCCGCTCACAGCTGATTGATTATTATGGATTACATCCCCGATGATTGTAACTGCACATTCACACAAACAACCGCTCCCAATACTTACATTGTATGACCTCAATATCACAAAATTATTGTGGACAAAAATTTACAAAAGATTGCAAGACCAATAGTAATTTAGCACTTGTTGAAGATTTTTTGTTTGTTTGTTTGTTTATTTTTTATTTCTATTGAATTTTTTTTTGTTTAGTTTTCATTTCATGATATCGTTTTTAGTTTAGATTTTTTTCTATAGTTGTTGATTCACACACAAAAATATTTGGTGCAAAAATAATTTTCACTCAGAAATTGCTTGTAAATCTCACAAATGACAAAGTAACGGCAAGTGACACACTGAATTAAACATGAATTTTGAAGTAGAAAGACTGAGCTAGTATTTTCTTGTTAAACATACACCAAATATATTTTATTTTCAACTTTCAACTTGGTATCCAATGGTATCTAGTGGCATTTTCATTTAATGCAGGCAGATTGAAAAAAGTTTAATGTTTTCTAACATGCCACATAACCAAAAAAAAAAATTACATTTCAGTTTTGGAGTCATTTTAGTTTCAGTTTTTCGCAGCTATGTTTTTATTTTGTTTAGTGCCATTGTTTTTATTTAGTTTTTTTTTTTTTACTTTTCACTACTGATAATAACATTGTGCAGGATGTTATCTGAACAATGGAAGACAGGTTGATTGTTTGGGAAACCTGTTTGAAAGTTATTGTTTTTACAATTGATTTAAGTGCACAGAAAACACATTTCAACTTTACTAAAGTTAATACAATTGTCTTGTCCAAAACCATTTTGTATTTTTTGTTCCTTGCTGACTGATTGGTTGTTTTCTCTTTCACTTTCTAGGCCCTTTTTGCAAGCGCATCAAAGCTAGCTGGCCCCTCTTCACAGTGGAGCATTTCTGCCCTGGTCTGCTCTTCCCAGAGGAGACAATTAGCCATCCTTCTGCCACATGCTCACATACAGTACACACTCACTGACCAGCAGCATGTGTCATCCAATTGGAAAATTGTTACCATATAGCGGCAACAATGTGACTCCATGTGCCATCAGCTGGTTGGTAGCCTAATTCTTCAGCATGTAATGTACTTTCTCTTCCTTCCGATGTTTCCAGCTAGACCGACTAGATGGAGTGTGTGGTGGGTTTGCACTGACAATGCTGGTGATTGATCTGATTTTAGTATTCTTCGTTGCCCCAGTGCCCGGCACACGAACTGTTGTTGAGGAACGGACCTGGCCATACATATTCATCAGTAAAGAAGGTCAGGGAAGAGAGGAAGAACACAAGGGACCGTGCTGAGGCAGTAAATTCACTCCATTGCGCCGTGGCGGTCGGCGACGTGACATTTCATAGTGTACACACAGAGAGCAGCAAGCAGGGAAGGAGAGGTCTGTCATTTTTGTTGCGTCGCAATTGGGTAATGATATACAGGAAGACACAAAGGAGCTGATGTGGTCAAGTGAGGTCAGTGAGCTCTTGCCAGAAGATGCCTACTGTCGCGCCGCATCCCTTCAGCGTTTAGAGGCTGCCTCTGTTTCCTGTCCATTCTTTCAAACCATTACATAAATCAAATGCAGCCATGGCTCTCTCTGTCCCCCGTTCCTGGCTCTGTTTCTGATCAGTTCCGGCTATTACATGTCTGTATTCTTAATCAGGAAGATCCAGTCCTACAAGGTGATGCCGTCCCAGAATTCAGTCCTGCAGGGTATAAGAAAATAACAGACCAAACGTGTCGAATCACTTTATTTTCTGCTTGGCTTCTATTGTATGGGTGCCAGCCATACTATTGAAATATTAATATAAGATTTTAAAGTTAACCTCTTGAGACCCTGCATCTTCATATGAGGACATTATATTTGAGTGAATTTCTCTGACATTATACATGCCACCGTCTGGATGTCCTGTACAGAGCACATTCAGGGCTTTTCAGAGATACTAAATGTTTGGATGTTTCACCATGACCACTCCCTCTCCTTGGTCATCAGAAATGTCTGATATTAATTTAGTGACACGCTTATGGAAATATGATAATATTTTGTAATTATCATTTAAATCTGACTAATTTTTAAACTGTGTGTCATAAATCAACATCTCAGGAAAATGTTTTGGGGTTTCAAATCAAAATATGATTTTCTGTTACAAAACAGGACGTTGATTTCATACATGACTATTACGCATTTTGGGAGACACACCAAATGAATAGGGAAATAAATTATATTTCAATATTCCTATGAAATATTATATGTTATTATGAAAATCTTGCCAATTATTACTCCCATTATTACACTTTTTTTTCATTACATGTTGCCCCAAAAACACATTAATATGCTAATTAGATTTAGTTTATAGATACATTATATATTTTTTTTCAGTAAAAACAGTAATAGTGTAAAATATTATTACAATTCTGTTTTAATATATTTTAAAATGTAATTTATTTTTGTGATGACAAAGCTGATTTTTAGCAGCCATTACTCCAGTCTTCAGTGTCACATGATTATTCAGAAATCATTTTAATATGCTGGTTTGGTGCTCAAACATTTCTTCTTGTCAATGTTAAAAACAGTTGTGTGCTCAACCTTAATGAAATAATAATAAAAAATACAAATGGAACAGTTTAAGCTTATTGAACGTTTAGACAAAAATTTAAATTCCATGTTTTTTATTGAATGTCATATACATGATATGCATATGATACATCAGGCTTTTATAGCTCATATAGTATGATATAGAAGAATATGGAGCTCACACTCAAAGAGAATTAAAAAAACACCAGAACAAAAATGTGCAATTTTGTGCAGTTTGCTAGTTATAACACCAAAATGTAAGATGGAATTTTAATAGATTGTAATGTAAATCGATGAGATGTTTATAAAAGTATAGCGGACTACTTGCATAAAATGCATATAACTATCAGTTGTCACTCTATATCTTCCAATAATATGACTTAGATGATATTTAAATGCTTAGATTTATCATCAAAGCTCATTAGTTTTTATTTTTGGGTGGGGTGGGGTGGGGTGCAAAACATGTAACGTAATACAATGATGATTAAGATATGAACACATAAACGTTTCTCCAAAGACTGATGTATCATATTTGATACTTTGATGATTTTTCTTAAAAAAAAAAAATACTGTATGGAAAATCAAGTTGTGTGCAATAAGTTACTTCAGTCCAGTAAGTGTTCATCTTGAAATATTAGTAATAATACAAAAGCTATGGAAGAGTTATCTTGTGCCAATCTTGATGAGCCTACCACTTAACAAATGAATGAAAACGTAATGATGATAATATTTCTGGGTTTTGTAACATCTGTTGTCTTTTACATTTGCAAATGTGTCCACAGGGTAGTATCAGCGATGTTCCCATGGGCTCATTGTTGTTATTGGATCTGTTTAATCTAGATTTGTAGTTTTTAAATTAGCCATGTATGTTTATGAAGGCAGATCTGTTTTTCCCCCCTTATAAGAATAAGCGGAGACAATCAGTGAATGCAATCAAACAGTTGTCATTTAGGAGTATACACAGTGGTTATACCTTTGATCAAAATGTCCCTAATGATTTCAGGTTTACTCTTTGTAGATCCCTCTTGGCCTTATTTATGTGCTGATCATTAAAAGCTCATATTTATTAATAATTTTAATGAATTATACTTTACAGAGGATGAAGTTCAATAAGAAAACCTCCACATTAAATTATCCACAGAGCCAGAAACTCCCATCTCTCGCACTTGTAAGATTTATTGGGTTTGACCAGAATGTTCTTGCATGTGGGATTCATGCTAACTAGAGCAATGGGGGCTAGTGGGAAAATGGAGAGACTAGTTCATCATGTTAACCTAGTTACCTGAAGCAGACAGAGGCGGCAGGAAAATCAATCGTGCCTTTCATATGCAGCGTCACTGCCCTCCTCTTACATATTCTGCCCTAATGATACAAATGGCCATGAGGCACATGTTGAGCGTGACCCAGTTTCTTACTTACTCATATATACGTCATATTTAGCGAACGCTCTTGCTCATTTTCTCCAGAACTGTTCACTGTGTTGATTGGTCCTCGCTTACATCAGCTTATTTCAAAATAGGTCATGTGAGTTTTATCTCGTTTTAAAAACTCTATGTGCCAGGAAGCATGTTGTTTCACTTTGTATTGATATAGGATGAGGTTAACCAAAGGCTTTTGCATTCAGGATGCTTTTATTCATCATATAGAGAGATTCTGATATCTCAGATGAGCCGAGTCTGATACTGGCATCCTTGGGGCTGTTGAAGGTCCCAGGATACTTCGAAAAACTGGGAATGAAGAGAGCAGGCCAGTGCTCGACCAGAAGAGTGGCCTGGCAAAACCAGCCCTTGACATTTTCTTGACATTTGTTGACATTTCTGAATGCATGTAGACAGGAAAAGAGGAGTTAATCAAAACTAGGCTAGAATATTGATGCGCAACTGTCAACAGGCAGTGCCATCTGTACCCTCACGGTCACGGAGGTTAACTGCATGAGGTACAGCTGCTGTACTGTTGTCAATGATGGGTGACTGCACACATCAAGACAAAACTATTTTTTGGCACTGCTGGTGTCACCAAATGAAATTTTCGAGCAGGTTTTCCTATTCAATGGAAAACCTCCCGTTTTTTGATAAATTCAATTAAGATCATAATAATAAAGTCATAATTTCATGATATAACGTCACATTGTGCACTGTAAGCAAAAATCTGTAGAATAATGTAAAAGGTATTGGTACTTTTTCTGCCAGGAAATCATTCGTTAAGTTTACAGACATTTCCTTTAACCTTTAAATGCAACACAATAATTCAAAATATGGGTAAAACACAGAAAAAGAAAATAAATAATAATAAAAAAACAACTTCATTTTAACAGTACATTGAGCCCATTTTTTTAAGGGCTCCTCTGGAAGTGTTAGACATAAATTAACAGTGGTGAGAAAAATTAAAATTTTGTGATATAAAGTCACATTGTGAGTTTAAGCCCCAGTTGTGAAAAAATAAAATCATAATTTTGAGATGCAATACCATTCATAAGTTTGTAGGATTTTTAAATGTTTTAAATGCAAAAGTCCCTTATGCTCATCAAGGCTGGCCTTTATTTGATCAAAAATACAGTAATATTGTAAAATTTTATTGCAATTCAAATAACTGTTTTCTATTTTAAAATGTAATTAATTCCTTTGATGACAAAGCTGAATTTTCAAAAACATTTCTTATTATAAATGTTGAAAACA
Organism: Sinocyclocheilus grahami; assembly: GCF_001515645.1. Taxonomy (NCBI): domain Eukaryota; kingdom Metazoa; phylum Chordata; class Actinopteri; order Cypriniformes; family Cyprinidae; genus Sinocyclocheilus; species Sinocyclocheilus grahami. The sequence goes on from NW_015506145.1 coordinate 133,346, forward strand.
GCTGTGCTGCTTAATCTCTCTCTCTCTCTCAGTGTGTATGTGTGTGTGTGTGTGTGTGTGTCAAAGACACAAAGCAGTATTGTATAAAGTGCTATACTAATAAAGGTGACTTGACTTGGCTTGCGTGTGTGTGTGTGTGTGTGTGTGTGTATTCTATGATAAATAAATGTTCAAAAGAACAGCATTTTTATTAATGAAATGAATACAATTTATAATACTTTAAAAAATAATAATAATAATGGTATAAAAATAATCTTGCACGAAATTATATTGTATACATTGTATGCATAAAAATTCAAAATTTCTAAATTCTAAGGAATAAATTCACAACTGTGAGATCCAAGGTCTCAATTATTTATTTAGTTTTACTTTTTTTAACTTTAAGATGTAAATGACATTCCATAGTTTTGTAGTTCTGAATGAAAGATTTCCTTTTTATTCTAAACACTCAACACTTTTCAAGAGAAAAATGGAGCATTCTTCAGAAGCATTTTCATGAACTCATGCTAGCTCAACGAAATCACAACGCAAGCGGCCAACATTCTTTTCTGATGTGCTCGCTTGGACATTATATCGCAGCAATTAAAACCAGCCGATGCCCTTTGTACAAACATGGAGGAAATTATTTTTAAGAATTTTATCTAGGCTTTCTTATCATCATTGGCAAATATTATGACTCATTCGGGCTTGTTTTACGTGCGACAGAAATGCATGCACATTTCAGCTCCCCAGAGTGTTGGCTTGTCCTTGAGAGAAGATCTGAAGATATGGTTGAAATGACTAGGTTAATCGAACGCAGGGATCTCCAGGAGAAAATCACTTCTTTTGGCTACACTTCCTCTCTCCATATCTCCTCTGACCGAATCACTGCTTCCCTGCCTTTATACCAACTTACATGCAATGAGAGAATATACCTTCTGTGATAAGGCAGGGATAGAGTCATAGATCAAGCTGTTGCCCTAATACATCCTTCCTTACACTCATTTACCATCTTTCGCTTGTAGCCTATTTCTGAGGGCTTGATAGCAAGGTTGCGGGCTTTTATTGCTTTTCAGTGTAGATAAGGGAGCCTACATGTGTTAAACTCAGAGAAAACGTGTGCGATAAAATGCAGGGCTCCAGATTCTTAGATGCTTCCATTTTACTTTTACTATTATCATCACTTCCTAAATACATAAATAAAAAGCTTTAAAACATACCACATTATAGAACAATTTTATTCATTTTTTTAATGATTTTTTTTTCTGTATATCCACTTGTTTTTATTTACTTTTGAATATTGTGTCCACCATACAATACAAAATTTTAAAGATAATTGTGACTTTTTCCTCTTATAATTTGGGTGTAACAGGGCGACGTGCGGATCCATCTGCAGGCTTTTATTAGACAGAGACGTGGTTATAACAGGCATGGGTCAAACAATGGCAAGTAGGTATATAGAGAGCAAGACAAAAGAGTAATCCAAAACGGGCGTGGTCGATCGGCGGCTAACAATATCCTGAGGGTGAAGCAAATGGATAATCCAAGACAAGCAATAGTGCAAGCAAGGTGCAAACAATATCCAAACAGGGCAGGGCAGAAAACAGACAGGACGAGGAAAACAGGCTGGGATTAAGACATGGAAGAATCAGGCACTGAACAGGACTAGATTAGACTTAGAACAAACTCAGAGTGGCTCTGTAAAGTTGCTATCGCTAGGGGAGAGATAAATGCTAACAATATGCGGCCTTGAATGGTGGTGTGAGACTGATTTATATAGTGTGTGTCATTGGTAGCAGCTGTGTGTGATTGGTTTCAGGTGAGCTTGTGATTAGTGCAATGGAGCATGGGAAATGTAGTACAGGGTGATGTGTAACAGTCTGTGTGGTGTGAGAGTCACTATAATGGGAGGGCGAGCTCTGGTGGCAAGCAGACGGAAGTTCATGGACAGGATTCATGACAGGGCAATTTTTTCTCATAATTGTTTGTCTCGCAATGTGCAAACTCGTAAATGTGGGTTTATGCAATTCTATTTTTTTCCTCAAAATTCTGACCTCACAAGTTTGACTTTTTAAATTCTGAGTTTACATATCACAATTCTAATACACCATGGAATAAAAAAAAATAAGTTATGCCTTTTTATCTCACAATTCTGCGTTTATGTCTCGTAATTCTGAGAAAGAAGTCTGAATTAAGAGATGTAAACACAGAATTGCGAGGAAAAAATTTAATTAACAGTATTTTTTTTATCTTGTTGCAAACACAAGCTTCCATAGTTCTCATGTTGAATTTTAAGTTTTTCAAAAAGTAAAAAAAAGACTAAAATGGTAGCAAATGCATCAATCAATCAATCAATCAAATCTATAAACAGCTGGGAAAGCTTTATGTTTGGAAATGAGCATTTAAATATATAAATAGAGCATATATAAATATTTTATCTGATATACAGTAGTCAAGTGTCATTAGCTAATTCCATAGAGTGCTCACAACTGACAGCAACAAACAGAGCGTGACTCATTATATCTGATTCACAAACAAATGAATTGGTTCAAAATGTCAAAATGAGTCACCTAACAATCTTGTACTTGCACCATTTGAATCAATCCCTAGCTCAGTCAGTGAATCATTCTTAACCATTACTTAGATCGCAACTGACTCACTGAATTTTGAATCATTTTTTTAATTGGATCTATACCTTTGTATGTGTATGTTTGTGAGACTTACATCAGTCTGACTGGTTGTTCTAATGATAACATGATATATGATAAACTTTTTGTTTATGGTTCATCATAATGAGAGTGATTCAGATTCTAGAATTTGTAAACAAAAAAGTAGTCTTAGCTCCTAAACATTTACTTTTAAGAGGCAATAGACAGGATCCAGAGATCTATATTTAAAATATAGAACACCTTTCTATTTTTAAATCTCTTGTTTTGCGGAAATAATTACCTTCACCTATAGAGATCCCCCATGAATGCACCAGCTGGTTAGTCTGTCCCCTAACCCCCCATCAGCCCAACAACCCCCCCCGCCACATAATGAGATTCACTACAAAAAACATTAATCCTTTGTCTTTTTTGACTTCTGTGTGCTTTTTTTTATCATTAGTGCTTAAAAGTCCCAACATCAATGTCAAATCATCAATCACAACAAGAGTATCATAATATGACTTTTGTTTGAAAGTACGAGTGCCTTGTGTGATGCTTTGAATATTAAATTGCACAAGGAATGGAAATCATTTTACCCCAAAATTGACTTTTTATTACCTCTTCTTTACTTAATTTTAGGTTTGTTCAAAAGCTCAATCATTTTATGCCACTATAAATATTCTCATACATTCCCACACATTATACAGGCCAATAAAATGTTTAAAAAGCAATGGGTGGGAGGCCTCAAAGATGTCCTGTTCAAGATTTACTCTGTTATGTGCAATAACACCAAATCATACATATGTATCTAAGAGCTGTGGAGTGTGTGTGAGTGATGTAGATTATATTGTGCCTATAACATCTGCTCAGCCTGCCCTGACTCTCTGATCTGCTTCCAGTTTACATTCCTGCCTGGTGATTTCTATCTCTCCACTTTGATAAATCATAGAGTGATTTACATAAAGGCAGCCCCACGCTCGGGCTCAAGGAATTACACGATGGTGCCTGAGGTTCAGTGGTGGAAAGAGTACTGAAAAAATATACTCAAGTAAAAGTACCACTACCTTCTAAAAAATGTAGTGTGAGTAGAGTAAAAGTACTTGTCCAAAAAACTACTTGAGTAAGAGTAAAAGAGTAGCCTATTTAAAAGTACTCATGAGTATTGAGTAGTGAGTACTGAGCTGTGGATTCTACCCCCTCATAATAAACGCTGTACATCGCAATTTATAGATTTTAACGTTTTAACGTTGTATATTCTGTAATTCACATTATCTTGTTTGTCATAAAGAATGAAGAATATCTTTCATCCAGCAGTTTTAATTTTGACTGCCAACTCTTTAAAATACATTAAAAAAGTACGGAAACAGTATTTAGTTGAAGAAAAGATGAAAGTTATTCTCAGTACAATCATCCCCATTTAAACCATAAAGTTTGAAAAAAATTGATTTAAAATCATGTGTAAGGCCACTGAGACAGCATATGCTGTTGTTGCACATAAAATATTAATGTTTAGAACAGTGCAAATACAAACACCATTAAAAACTCATAGTTCAGCATCACACACCATGATATGGGTTAAAATGA
>NW_015506145.1:138117-168550 GCF_001515645.1 Sinocyclocheilus grahami
GGGAGTTAACACTGTATGCAATACCCGCAGCCTCACACCAAATTTCAGGCCGTGTAGATAGGCAAGCATATATACAAATCATTTAGTATGCAGAAATACGAAATTTACCTTAACATATTAAGTTAGAGGAAGATGCGACTGAATTGATGCTTGAGGAATGCACTTCCAGCAGCCATGATAAACAGTTGGCGGTTAAGGTTTTCTATGCACAATTTGATTTGACGAAAGTCACGAGACCTATTACTCTCTATCCAATCACGTAGATGGATAAAAATGAAATTAAAATAAGCATGTAACGACCACAAGTAGAGGAAAATAGCGGAGTAAAAGTTCCGATACATCACTTAAAATGTACTCAAGTAAAAGTAAAAGTACACAATTTTTAAACTACTCAAAAAAGTACAATTACTGATAAAAACTACTTACTGTAACGTGAGTATTTGTAATTCGTTACTTCACACCACTGCTGAGGTTAAGCTCAAAACAGCAGGAAAGTGACCACAGACAGATATATACTCTTTTCTAAAACCTACACAGGCAGCATTTTAAAGGGGTCATATGATGCGATTTCAATTTTTCCTTTCTCTTTGGAGTGTTACAAGCTCTTGGCGCATAAAGAAGATCTGTAAAGTTGCAAAGACTAAAGTCTCAAATCCAAAGAGATATTCTTTATAAAAGTTAAGAGTCAACCACGCCTACCTAAAACGCCTCGTTCTAACACGCCCCCACATGTCTACGTCACGATGTGGGAAGATTTGCATAACGCCGCCCAAATGTTCACGCAAAGAAAGAGGGGTTAACTTTTATTCTCGCTGTAGTATTGTTGTTGCCGCCGCTGCCATGTCGTGAAGGCGCTGTGTGTTTCGTTGTGAAAGCAAAACTACTTTGTTTGGCCTTCCAAAAGAGGGCGATATCTGCTTCGTCATGCCTAGAGCTGATCTGTGCTGGTCACTGAGGAAATACATCAACTTCGCGCTGTGGATTGCCGGATCGGCTTTCACCGTGGATGAAGTGGAGTCCAGCCCGGGGTCGCCACATGTGGTTGCCGCAAGCCCGCCCGCCGTCGCTCACTCAAGCGCTCACTTTATAGGCGCTGCTCTGCTCACTCTAGGCCTCCGTCCTCCGCTCACTCTAGCCCGCCGTGTGTGACGCTGTGTTTCGTTGTGAAAGCAAAACTACTTTGTTTGGCCTTCCAAAAGAGGACACGACTAGAAATCAGTGGTTAAGTTGTATTTACAACACTGTTCCAGAACAGTTCAACCCAAATATCCAGATGTGTCCAGCGCATTTTATTGTGTACTGTTTCCTGATCCTGGTAGAGTAGACTACAATGCCGGCTGTTCTGACTCACAGACTGTAAGTACGTTTTTATATTTAAAGAATTTGCCACTGACGATTCAAACGCAAGTTTTGAGCAGTGTAGAGTAGCGTTTGTAGTTTGTCATTTCTCTGATCACAAATGCAGACATGGTTTTATGTTTACGCGGCGCGATGCAATGCAATGCGTAAAAAGACAGTATAAGTCATTATAATCCGTAATTATGTCCCCACTGGATGCAACAAATGCCTCGTTTATAATGGCTTTTCATGTTTTTGTCTCGTCGCTCTGGCCGGGACAAGGCATCACAATATGGTAAGGGGCGTAACATTTCCTTCACACGCTTGAGGTATCTGGCCAATCACAACGCACTGGATAGCTGCCCAATCAGAGCACACCTCGCTTTTCAGACCGATGATCAGAGCGTTTCAGAAAGGCGGGGCATAGAGGAGAAACAATAATGTACAGTATGTGGAAAATAATGTGTTTTTTGAACCTTTAACCGCATAAACACATTTCATTACACCAAATACACCAAATAATGTTCTTTTTAGCAACATCATGACCCCTTTAAAGCATCATAACTTAAAATGCATTTGAGATATATTTATCATCATGTGATCCCATGGGAATCAAACTCACAATCTTGCATAATCTAGCACTATGATCTACCAGTCTACCACTCAAACTCTCTTGTCCTCACTTTTCTGTAGACACAATCTGCTACCTTATACATAAGGGCAAAAAGCACAGAAAACCTACCGTGGTTACAAAAAACAAACAAACATAAAAAGGGTGGTGAACATGTTCTCTCAATTCTAAAATGGTTTTCTCTCTGCCCTCTCAGCCTATGTGTCCAAATACAGTTTTTCCCCCTCAATGTTTTGTCTATTTTGTATAAATACAATATATATATTGTATATATATATATATATGCTCAGCCAGCCTTGAGATTGATTGTTGCCTTGATTATTGCTCGTGTCACACCGTGGACTCACTCTCTCAGTTTCATACAAAGGCAAACGGAATCAATCTGAGTTTCGGTTATCAATTGTAGTGAAACTTACCTCAGCGGACGTCTTAAAATTAATAATAAATAAAATAATGTAAACACAGTTTAATATTTCATATCAACATATTTTTATTGAATTTTTCCTGATCATCATGTCAGGGTTTATTACTGTAATGACAAAAATGATTTAATGACTGTTAGAAATACAATCTATACAACAGATCTGGAGATGATGCATGCAAGCATCAGAATGGATGGCCTCCTTCCTCTTTGATGAAAACCAGCAGGCCAGCTTTATTTTACCCAGTCCTATCAAAGTAGGAGTAAGGGTTGTCAGATGGAGGCAGGTTGTGACCTTTCTGCTCTCATTTAGAAAGCCCAGCTGAGCCATCTTGGTGAGAAGCTCCACTTAAGTCCAGCAGTGAGGAGAAAGGAAAGATAGAGGTCAAAGTTTAGGATGACCCAGCCACATACCCAGTCTTCCTCTGCTCATTCCTGCACTCTCGTTGTCATATATGGCTCTAGATTTCTCGCAAGGGTTATCAGGCTCCCCATCTAAATCTCACATTGGATTCAGAGGAAAAAACTGATGAGACAGATTTTACATTTTTGACAAGGAGAAATAAATCAATTGACAAGCCATAGGCTACAATAATGGCCAAACTGTAAGGTGGCTATAATTTGATATTCTTAATATTAAATCTTTAATATAGGGTATGATGGCTGTCAGTGATTAAATCAACCAATCAAAAAAATCTAGCGTTTGGGTAACCATGCACAAATATATACAAAAGTCAAAACTCTGAAATTAAACATTTTCAATTTTTGTCACGGCCTTGCCAAAGCATATGGTTAATATATTTGATTCTCCTTTAATGCAAGCCAAACATTGGCTCTAGATTTCTCGCAAGGGTTATCAGGCTCCCCATCTAAATCTCACATTGGATTCAGAGGAAAAAACTGATGAGACAGATTTTACATTTTTGACAAGGAGAAATAAATCAATTGACAAGCCATAGGCTACAATAATGGCCAAACTGTAAGGTGGCTATAATTTGATATTCTTAATATTAAATCTTTAATATAGGGTATGATGGCTGTCAGTGATTAAATCAACCAATCAAAAAAATCTAGCGTTTGGGTAACCATGCACAAATATATACAAAAGTCAAAACTCTGAAATTAAACATTTTCAATTTTTGTCACGGCCAAATCATATGGTTAATATATTTGATTCTCCTTTAATGCAAGCCAAACATTCCAGACGTAATATGGAAAAATCGTCAAAGAAAAATATATTCAGTCATTACAATCAAATGAGTTTATGAAAAAAAATCTCTTTCTTTTTAATGTGTTCAGAGTGAATTTACAATGACAATCAAGATTCCATATAGAATGATTGAATAGAGTGAGGTGTATTTCAATATTTTTGCTCTGCCAGAAAACAAAAGATTTTTGATGATATCAAGCGTATAATTAATTTTCAAACAGTGATTAAATTGGTGATTAGTTTTAGATAGTGACCTCTAGTCTCAGAGCCCATGATAACTCATGGGGCCCAGTGAATCAGGGTGGAACTTTAGCAAAGCTGACTGCACAACCCATTACAGCCAAGATCTTCTACTAATGAAGTCTGGAGGAAACTCAAAGCAAAAGATGAAAGAAAGTGCTTTGAGGGCTCTCAGTTCTTCTTTTACCCCTACTTCTGTGCCACAAACAAAACTAAACAAAAATGCTTTATATTAAGCATATCTTAATTAACACAAAAATGAAACAATAAAAGAAAATCTGTCTCCAAGGTGATGTATTAATAATTACATATTGCATCAACTCCTATTGCAGTCTCTAATTATATTCTTCTATATTTTAACACTTTATTCATTGATTGATTATATTTTTTTTTTGAAAAAATAGGAATTAAAATCTTAAGAAATTACAAAACTTATTTTTCTTATTAAATATTTGCAATCAGTTATATTCATTGTAAAGTCTCTCTTTACTTTTTATGAATTCCGATTGAATTCGATTGTCTGGAGTATATAAGCTTTCACAAGCTATAAATTCAAGTGTTACACAAAAGCATGAACATTATATCATCTTAATGGCATACTCTATTCCAGATATGTCTGCCAGGTCTTCACCATTGAACGCTGTAATTCATTAATCAATATAATTACCTTTGGTGGACAGAGTGTAATAAAATGACTTTAGCATAATCTAGTAACCGGTCATCATAGTGGAATCGAAGTGTTTAATCACTTAATTTGATTTAAAAATCAGTTGGGGAAGCAGGCTATTGACTTGTTTTTACAGACACAGACACAAGTTGAATCATTACAGGTTTTCAGTCTACGTTTTCTTATCATGTTCAGCAGATTGGTTTAAATGGGTTAATTGCTGTATTCTACATTGTTGAAATTATAATTCCTACTTCATTTTGCCTTATATTTTATAGGACAGCATATGATATGACCAAAAAAAAAAGACAGATGTTGAAGTTAATTTCAGACTATTTGTTTTACACAATAAGAAGGTTTTAATATCATTTTATTTGTAGTTGCACATTTCTGAAGAAAATGTGGGATTCGTATTTCTGTGGTAATATAGCAGACCTTCTTTGCGTTAATTATTTTCTATAAGTGCTGCTGTAAACATATTGTTTTCTTTTCCATTTAAACCATGTTTTACAACCCATCGCTTATTTCTGTTGAAGCTGGTGAAACTGTATTGCATCAATATTGTATTTGCTCAATTACATTTTTCTCTGTGCTCCTTGATGTGTTTTGATTGTTTTACCATAGGTGGCAGTGAAGGGAAACGAAGGCTTTACCCACTCTTACATGCTATTGCACTTTAAAGTTTCCATGTCAAGTAGAGCAGCGCTGTGCAGAAACTGGGTCTTTTACATTTGATCATATTTTATAGACATGATTAAAGACATTCTACCTGTGTATTTCAAGGTGTTTCATAATGTGCAGCCACACGTTGTGAAATACTGTGGAGCTTCATAACTCTGGAAGAACATTTAAATTTTTTTTACCAATCATCCAGATAACTTTAGTTGTTCTAATCGGCAATGACTTAATAATAAATGACTTTAAAAAGTACTGGATAATGTACTGAACTGTTATTGTATGTTAAAGACAGAAATGTTCTTTGGGAGGTCATTCATCCTGTTTAAATGGTAGAATACACAAAACAAGGACATTTTAAATATTGTAACTTTTCATATGTTCCCCCATTCCAGCTTTTCATCTCATTAAATCGTAATGTCAAGTACATTGTAATCAAGGAAAACATTTTTAAAAACGATAATAATGCTGAATTATACTTTGACTTCAGCTAATGAGAAATGCATTTGGGTCATCACATCTGTGCTTTAATCTAATTGTTATAAAAACTTCTGGCCATATAGACTGTAAAAAATTTCCACCTACTTCAACTTAAAAACTCAGTTACTGCCTTCATTTATTATTATTGTTATTATTATTATTTATTTATTTATTTTTGTTAGAACCAAATTGACTGTAAAAGTCATTTTTACTCAAATTATATTAAACTGACTTAAAGGGATAGTTCACTCGCAAATGAAAATTCTGTCATCATTTACTCACCCTCAAGTTGTTTCAAACATGTATGAGCTTCTGTTGAAAATAAAAGAAGAAATGTTGAATAATGTGAGTAAATAAACAGTTGTTGGTCCATATTGACTTCCATATGGATATAATACTATGGAAGTCAATGGGGAACCGAAACTGTTTGGTTACCAACATTCTTCAAAATACTCTCTTGTGTGTTCAGCAGAAGAAAGAAAATCATACAGGTTTGAAACAATTTGAGGGTGAGTAAATGATGACAAAAATGTCATTTTGGGTGAACTATTTCTTTAAAAAAAAAACAGAGTTGAATCTTGAAACTTAAGAAAATTAAGTTAAAATTGGTTAAATTAATTTGATGAGTTAAAGTATTGGAAAAACATATGTTGGCATGACTTGATATAGTTTTTTTTACAGTGTACAAAGAAGCTACATGAGTTTTTAGTTAGCCTGTGTATATTAATTAACTTTGAAAATGCCACATTTTACTGACTAATATTTAAAATCTTGTTTTTATATAGTTCAGAGTTGTGCAAAGTGTGTTAAAAGTTTTATGAAAAGTCTCCATTTTCAAGTACCAATCTAAGAAAGGAACATTAAACGTTTTAAATTCCTGTTACAGGACAGTCAAAAATAGTTCTATGGAAGTCAATGGGGAACCGAAACTGTTTGGTTACCAACATTCTTCAAAATACTCTCTCAGCAGAAGAAAGAAAATCATACAGGTTTGAAACAATTTGAGGGTGAGTAAATGATGACAAAAATGTCATTTTGGGTGAACTATTTCTTTAAAAAAAACCAGAGTTGAATCTTGAAACTTAAGAAAATTAAGTTAAAATTGGTTAAATTAATTTGATGAGTTAAAGTATTGGAAAAACATATGTTGGCATGACTTGATATAGTTTTTTTTACAGTGTACAAAGAAGCTACATGAGTTTTTAGTTAGCCTGTGTATATTAATTAACTTTGAAAATGCCACATTTTACTGACTAATATTTAAAATCTTGTTTTTATATAGTTCAGAGTTGTGCAAAGTGTGTTAAAAGTTTTATGAAAAGTCTCCATTTTCAAGTACCAATCTAAGAAAGGAACATTAAACGTTTTAAATTCCTGTTACAGGACAGTCAAAAATAGTTAACAATGGCAATCCTTAAGGGGACACAAGGGTAAAGACTGTTCACAAAAGCCATTTTTTTAGGGCTGTCAGAATTAACATATACTATCTCACATTATTAATTAGACCTAATTATATGTAACCCAATATTTCTTACATTTCTATTTTGTTATCTAAATTGGTTTTCAGAAATCATGAGATTACATACAACTGAAAATGTTTCTGTTGTGGTTTATACATTTAAACAGTAGGCCTACTTCAATAATGTGAAGAATAATTCAGCTTTAAACAAAGTACATATTTTCCATCACACCATGGGTCTAAAATGTACAGCTACCTATTTTAGGCAGGATTCACTGACATCAACAAGTTTGAAAACTTCTGCACTGGTCGATCTTATCTCATGTATGCCTTGACATAAAATGTCCTTGCATAATAAACATGTTCGAATCATATCGCGTCTTTAGTCCGGTCCCAAACTCTTCCTAGTTTAACCTGATAAACAATAAGGTTCCAGCTGTTTCACCAGACATGTTAGTACAGTGCTGACTGACATTTCTTTAATGCAATCAAAAGAGAGGCAGAGTTATTGTCGTCTCTGATTGGCGGACGCGCCCTCAAGGGGCGGGGATTGGAAGTTGAATCCGAATCCAGCTGTGAATTGGTTCGCATGAGCGGATTCGTGCTATAGACCGTTTTGCCGACTGGGAGAATCATTGGAGACTTGCATATTTTCGCAATAATAGACAAGACTTCAGCATAGAGAGCTCTCTTGCGCATCCTTTCTGCACGAGCTTAAGCTTTTCTTTTTCATATGCAGACAGAAAATCACTGCTTGCACCTTTAGAAAAGATTCTGAAGGATTTTACTTATTGACTAAGGATCTATAACTGTCCCTGTTGTGAACACTTTGAGCATTAGATTCTACGGTGATCTAATAGAAAAGAAAAAGCACTGAATTGTAGCCTAATCTTTGATCATTACTTTTAAGTGCGCGCACACGGAGAAAACGAGCGAAGCGCACAATTGAGGATTGGAAAGCAGTTTTGCAGGACCTGCCTTGTTTTTATCTGGTTGTTGGTCATCGATATACAATGTTGAAATCTTAAGGCATGATGTCCAATTCACTGAGATGCCCATAAACCTGCTTGCGCTGTAACTGCCACCTGGAAACTCAGCCTGCGAGCTCCAACTGATCCTGTTCAATACCATCATTTGGACTGCTTTTGCAACAGAAATGATCATGCGATGAGTAAGCTCGATTTGGGCATATTGTCAGAAGCATTTACAGGTAAGAAATCAACATTTAGAATATTTGACTGAATTATTGTTAAAACATGATCACGCTGATTTGCTTGATCATTATAGCCTATGTATGGTGTGTGATCATTTGAATAGGCTATACAGTAGCAAGTTTTAAAGTAAGTCATAATTGGCATTTACTCCAAATGTAGAATTATTAAACTTTTTTAAATCAAGGATCTATTTATTTAATGACAGGACACCAAAGTACCATATTGTATTGTTTGTGTGGCTTATTGTTTTTTTCCCCTTATTACAGTTCCATCAATTCATTACTGAATACCAGCCTGTAAAATTCTAATAGTCTCAAAAGTCCTGCCTTTTATATACTCTTCTTTTGTTCAAATGCACCGACGTTACTAAATAATAAACGCAAAATACATTTATTTTGAATACATTTTAAGTATCATTTTATTTACAAACGTGTAGGTTGCGTAAAATAGGCATGCACGCTCTTCTACCATGGCTTTTAATTGTTCATATTTTTTATAGATTTCATAATTGCGTAAAATCAGATTCCTTTTTCTATTGTAGGCTATAGCTGGTAATGCATGCATTTTCTCTCCTCAAGGGGGTGAATGATGGCTGAAGATGGAGGAAATATCTCCGAGGACCATCAGTTGAGGGAAGCAGAGGGTAGCTCCTCTCTTCCAAGGACTTTTATACGACTTAACGACCTGTCCGGTGGCGGGGAACGCAGTGAGCTTGAGTCTGATGGAGGCGAAATGCGGGAGAGCGCAGCCGGAGCAGCGGCGGAGGAGGCGTCCCCATGCGGCGGGGAACCCTTGCCCTATCCGTCTTTGGCACCGGTTGTGTTTTTCTATCTGAAGCAGACCACGCGCCCAAGGAGTTGGTGTCTGAAAATGGTTTGCAATCCATATCCTTTCAAACTCAAATCCTCACCTGGATGGCATTCACCTGTTCAGGTAGGACGCGCTACGGCGAACGCCGCCGGGCGCTGTCATAGGTTTGAAAACAACGTATTCGACACCATATTAGTAAATAATAATTCCGGTTCTCTTAAGTTGTCCTCTTTGGAAATGAGGTAAATCGCGAAAACAACTCCCAAACACACACAATATTTTGAAGTCCCCATTGTGCTGATTGTTCAAAAGCTACAAATGAAAGGGCTTTAATTCCGCTAGTGGAGTGAAGGACAACATGATCCTGCAGAATTTATGCGTCTTGGCAAGCATGAAATGTTACCTCAACAGGCTTTTGTACATTTGTATGACAAACAAGCTGAGGAAAGTCATTATGTTCCATTAACTGGCCAACAGGGCATCACTCTGAGGCACTTTATGACAATACCTCATTTATTAGCACTGATGAGTTAAGTTATTTGCTTGGTGTCTTGAATTTCTTCAACAAAGAACTGTGCACACAAAGTGCCTTTGGCTTTATATCAACAGAATTAGTTACTAAACATCATGGTATAAAGAAATGGCTAACAATATGTCTGTTTTCAATAGAAAACAAGTATTTTACAAGGTGAACATTTCGCATGGATTTGTATGATGTGATTCATATGAAAATGTGTGCACTTTTTAAATATAAGTAAGCATCGAGGTCCACCTCTAAACCGGACCATCATGGCCGTAAGCAGATCATATGAATTAGCCACCTATTTGGTAAAACATAAAATAGTTAAAAATTACCATGAAATTGTGTTGGCAGTGCCTAAAATTCAGCATAAATTGCATTGGGCCTATATCTTCATGGCAATAAGTCCATTACTTTTTTACTTTCTACAAGATCAGATGAAGGGTTCAAATGACTCCCTCTGAGATTTATTGGAGAAGAAACCAATAGCCAATATTTAAGTGAAAACCAATCAATCCTTGTTTGCCTTTCAGTAGGAGCACCTAACAAATGGTTTAGATTAGTCACATCTGTCTAGTCCTAATGACTGTAATTTTTAGGGTGTTGTTAAAGCTCTCATCCCTGCAGCAGCGAGATGATTTCATTTTGTATCTTAAGAGGACTCCTTGTTTAGCTGCCAGTCGTTTCGCAGAAAGAGGAGAAAACGGACCTGATTGCGAGCATGTGAGGAAGGGATGTGGTTTGCATGTGTGAGTCAGAGGTGTGCACTTGCAGTATGACTGATTCTGGGTTTAGATGATCTGTTTGGTTTCCGACGGGCTCGCAGCAGCCTCGCCGAAGGAAAGAATGCTCTTTTGGATCGAAGGAGCTGGCTGGATGTGATTGTGATGTCTGGGCTCAAATGCTTTGTTTTTCTTCAGTAGGAAATATGATGAGCCTCGTGGGCTCTGAATGGCTGCCCAATCAAACACACTCATCTTTCCCCCATTCTCGTTTCTCAACCTCCTCACGCTCTTCCCCCATTAGACGAGCCCACATCCCTAAAAAATAAGCTTTGCTTATGAAACACAGTGCCACTGGGTGTGAGTGGGCCTTGTGGTTCTCTGGGCCCAATGGTCTGGTATTCCTCAGAGATGATGAAGTCTGCTTTTGCCATCGCATTTTCATTTTCTTAAATGCCACTGTTTCTATCGCGTTCCTGTTCATCCTGTGTGCTCATGCGCTTAGGAGAGGACTGGGCCAAAAGGGATCCTATTAACTGTGGTCAAAAAAAAGATGTGGAATTCCCTCTCCTTGAATCATCATGCTGCACAGCTGCACACACAATCTGTTCACTGTCCAGTTGAGATCAATGAGCAGGCTGGCTGTTTATTTTGATTTTAAATAGCTATGAAAAGGTGATTAGGTAAAGTAACAGTAATACAGTCAAATGGGATACTGAGTCCACAGTACAGGAACAAATCATAGCATACAGTGGCATTTGCATAAATGGGAGTGTCCTCCGTGCATCCTCTTGCAGATTTATGTGTCGAGACAGTTCATCTCTTACCGTGCCGTCTCATGTAATGATTCCTTGGGCAGCAATTTCTGTTTTTAGATCATTGTTGTGGTGTGAATCTCTCTGACTCATTATTAGCGGGGAACTTTTATTTATATGTATAGTCTTCATAGATGACCTTTAATACATCTCTGTAGCCATTAGATAAAGGTCACTGTTTTTTAATAGTTTGTAAAGTATCTCAGATCGATCTTCTGTTCATCCCATTGGAAGCAAGTAAAAGTGTTTGTCCTATTTGAGATTCTTTGGACAAGCTCATTTTTGTACTTTTTCCACTCCTGGGATGTAAAACTAGAATTTCAAGAAGTATCTCAGATCGATCTTCTGTTCATCCCATTGGAAGCAAGTAAAAGTGTTTGTCCTAATTGAGATTCTTTGGACAAGCTCATTTTTGTACTTTTTCCACTCCTGGGATGTAAAACTAGAATTTCAAATTTGTCTGTGTTGCATCGTCTGGCAATCTCATTTGCAATTTGGCATGTGCATCAGTTGATCGCTCAATCAGTTAATCAAAAAATTATCTTTGTATTATTGATTCACAAGTAATGAAGGAGTTTAAGTTCTTGTGCGTCTGTTTGCCATTAGGAAACTATTCTGCAGTCTTTGTGATTCATCATTCTGTGTTTGTATCCTGTCAGTCATTAGATCTTTTCTCCCTTGAGTGTTACTCTAGCTTATTGAACCTTTGACTTGTCCTCCGTCATGGGGTTTTCTCTGGAACCTCCAGCGTGTCATCTTTAGCTTCGGCATTCTGGGAGTGTTTGTGTGAGTGTGTGTACTTAAGAATACTTGTGTGAGAGCGAGAGAGAGTTTGGGTGACTAAATAAACTTCCATTTGAAAGTCTTCTTTTGAATGTTGGACTGGACAGTTAATTGCTTTGAAATTGAAACAGTAATATAGTTTAATTATTAAACTGATTTAATTATATAAATAATGAATTATAGAATTTATAAGTGATTTAATTATGTATATATTATATAGTCTGCATGTGTTTAATATGCATTTAAACACAGCACTCCAGGTTCCACATTACTGCATTTTTTTTTTGCAATCTTGCATTTTCTAAATATCTTTGACACTGTAAGTTAATCTACAAATTCGATGAAAACTAACAGAAATGGCACCTTAAGCAATAACTAAAAGTAGACTGAGACCCTTTCAGTACAGTACAGTGAGCATCTCAGTCCACTTGTCTAAGTGCAATGTGAACTCTTTTTTTATTTATTGTTTGTCCTCCATTTTTTATTAAAACAATAGAAATTATGTTTATTATATCACAACATGTCATTATAATTCAAATACATTTTTTATTTGATTTTTTAACCATATTGCGCAGCTCTACTAAACAGCAGCTCATTTAAGTTCAGCGGGTGTGGGAAAAAACAACAAAAACAAAATAAGAGCAGTTGCTTTTGGTAAAAAAAAAAGTTGTTCTTCAGGGATGTTCACACTTGTACTTTTAAAAAGAATTTATCTCGGGCATCTTTCAGTAGACCCAAAAGTGATCTCAATAGAAAAAAAACAGTTGCAACTCTGCATTCACATTGTCTACCTTCTGCCTTACCTTCTACTTTATTTTGTATATATTTGCAGAGGGTTTGCAGTCAGTTAGAAACACAGTGATGTGTTTTTTGTGGTCTTTCTGTACAGTCCTTTATGTATTACTGTCAGAAGGATTTATTTTTCCTTCAATTAAACTGTTGAAAATACTGTAGAAAACAATTTTGAAATGGCAAATTCCTCTGAAATGCTTACACGAGACAGAATGATGTGCCATAGTGATGCTATCTGTATAGCAAGATGCTCAGATTGCTGATGCAATTTTAGAAAGCAAAACCAAGTCTTCATTTAGACTTTAGTTTGTTAATTTATAAACACTGATAAGCTTCTGCGTGCATTTATGCTTTTTAAGTAACAACTGCTATTTGGATTTGTAGTAACAATTCTAGCTGAGCTACACTCTCTTGGTTAACATGAAAGATATTTATTTAAAAGCATCCAACATTCATTTTGCTGGATCCTGTTACACATCAGGGCACTAAATAATGGATGAAACATGAATGCAAATAATACCATCAGAAAATTAGAGATTAATCACATTATTAAAAGCGTATGAAAAACCAACAGGACCTCCATCGTTAGGGAGACTATGTGTCCTCACGCCATCTAGGATAACAGATCTCCCAAGATGCCACTCCACATCCTCATTATTGACTTAAACATCACAGAACTTTCTCTGCACGTGGCCAAATCACTATCAGTCATCTCCAACATGCTCTACTATCTGTGATGACACTGCAGACACACCCAACAGTAGCTATTTCAGTCTCGAGACCATCTCCAGACCTTACAAAACAAGGTCAGTAGATAAGCGTGTGACAATGCATGTGGTAGATTTTGGGCTTCTCAAAACCAGTGGTTCTTCAGTAAAGACCACAGTAAAACACACATACTATGTGTGGGTTTACATTTAGCTTTTGAGCACCTTACTAACCTCACTTGTGTTTTCCTGTGGATTTAATGTGATAACTTAAAAACTCAAACCCAGTAAACTCCAGTGCTGCTCCATTAGAGCTCATCTAACAGCCTTCAGACTGAGCAGACAGCAGACATGGAGGAGGCTTCAGGTTTGTAGCTGTCGGTCAGATCACTGGCTCTAGTCTGTTCTTATATATTACTATTAATGGAATATCATAAACATTTATTAGGTCTGGTTAATGTAACATCAATTTGGTGTGCTGAATTCTAAAACAAAAAACATAATAAAACAATTTTTCCATTAATAACTAGGGGTATAAATCGGACGTTTCATCACAATACGTTCTGACATACAATACAATACGGTATTTACGATACTATATTAGCTGATACCTTAAAACACACCTCGATACAATTACTATTTGATACGATTCAAGGGCTTGGAATTATAAGGTTCTATCTGCAATTTTTGTCAAAATTGAGTCATTCACATATTCTGCGACACTTTATTTACATTGTGATGTTTTTTTTTTTTAAGTTGTGTACATTTTGAGACTGAAAGAGACTTGTTCCCCATATCCCATATCACTATATGGAATGCAAAAACTTTGAAGCTCAATATCTCAAAACTGCTCAGAATGCAGATAGAACTTTATAATTCCAAGGTGACGATATTCACATTACCAGTTACATTTGTATTAATTCACAAATGTTACCAAAATATAATATGGACATTTAATTTAACTTAAAATCGATATATCATTTTAGTAATTTTATTGATGCATTAATCCATAATTATTATACCAATAATATGAATTATTTGTGTTTTAATTGCATAAGCAAAATAATAAAATTCATTGCAATTAATGGGATTAAAATTTATTGATTGACAGATTTATTGAAACTGAACTTTTAAATTTTTTTAGACTAATCCAAACTTTCTTTCTTTCTTTCTTATCAAATAATAGAACATGAATTGAGCTCTTATTTAATCAGGGAAAATTTTCCAGATCGGCATATATGACATTAATACTGCTTCTTCAAATCAAACCTTTAAAATATCAGATTTTGTTGATCTTGAAAGTAAATGATATCATCAGCTCTATGGTAATATTCCTCACCATGGTGTCACACATGACTCTATTCTCTACCGCTGAGCACAGCCAGAACTCCCAGACCTGGCAACACGAGGTGAAAAACATGCCTTGTGCATCCTTTTCACCTGCTGTAGCTGCTCATTAGTTACCAAAGAACTCCTGCGTATTGTCATAAATCTACATTGCTTGTGTGCCAAGTATGTGATTTACATCAGCTATATGTGTTTCAGGATGTGCAAGAGAGCATACAAAAATACTGTTCATTAGGAAATGATCCCATCCTGAGAGTTACTCTTTTTTTTTTTTTCAAACTGTTTGTGTTACTGGCACATCCTGCTACTGTCTGTTATGTACTTTTATAATATTGCCAATGTGCTTGGCTTGGCAACATTCTGTTCCTTATGCATTGTTACTCCTGCTATAATTGGTGGTTTTGTTGCCAAATGCTCATACTGTTGATTTATGAAGACAGATTTTGACTCTGGAGGCAATCATTGCACTAACTATTGTCAATTAATCACAATTTAGGCCCCGATTCCTTCATTTGACAACCAGAAATTGAGCATAAACATAAAAAGCTGCTTAAGCCGGAGGAATGAAGCCAATTTTGCCATGCAGAAAATGGTCATTACTTTGTGTTCAATATTTCATAATTCCATCTTTTCCTTTTTTTTTTAAGGCCTCCCCCCCATTACACATTTCAGACTGAATCCCATATATATGCCTAGTCTGTGAATTAATGTACAGTGGCTCATTACAGGGTCCTGTCAAAGCCAGACATCTATAAGCCCCCTATTTGAACAAGAAGGGAAGTTATAATTACTGCCAGACTAGTCTGTCCTTTAAATTAGTCATCTATTACATGTCTTACTATCAGCTGAGAGCCACTGGTGCTGTATGCTGTGCTGTATCTAATGGCCTCAATACAGAACTTTTGTTTGCCCGTACAGTAGATGCCGTTTGTTGTCTGGAAAATATATTTGAACATTAGCTTTCCAAATAGAGATGAAGTCGAATATTTGATCTCATAAACCTCCTTGTTTGAAAAGTCAGAAACTTTTAAAATAAAAACCCTACTGATTTGTTCTCTTTTAGTGTATGTGGTAACATACATTGCTGTGTTAAATTTTAAGTTTCTATTTTATGCATTTATATGAGCTAAATTAGTGGTCGACAGATAATAAGCGTTCTGTGTGCTCAGATGCTGCCATTCTCGGCGATGTTAAAATAAAAGTTCCTATGCTGCAAAAATAAAAGTCAGATACATGACCCAATCAGAACAAATTATCGACTTATGCCAATAATTACAAATATATTGTCCGATATATTCACCTTGGTGGTATATTGATCTATCACTAAGCTAAATTGTAATTTTACATTCATTAAATACTTGTGTATTAGACACCGTTACTCTTCCGGTCTTGATAATGAATTGGTTGGAATTTGGTTAAAAAAAACACCACTTTTGTCAACATAAAATTGTCTATAACTTATGTAGATGGTAAAATAGTGTATTTTTGCATATAAAGTGTGTCCAAAAAAAAAGCATGTGTTTAGACTTGTTTACCCTGGTGGGTTTCTAAGTGGGCAGTTTCCTCGTCAATCAGTATATCCAACTGCTTCATTTGGAATATTTACTCATCATAATTGTCTGTATATTTGACCTGAATTCACGCTAGGAAAAAAAAAGAAAGGAAAAGGAATGAATCAAGCTGAATTGGTTGTTTGACAAACACCCATTATTATCAAAATGTTGGAAAGCTGTCTTTTGTGTTGTTCTTTGAACGTGTGTATATATTTCTCTTCTATATTACCTTTTGTCACTGTCCTTGCTTGGCCGCCCCCTGCCAGTCTTCAACCTCTCAACACTCTCTCTACCTCTCTCTTTCTCCCTGGGCTGTTCCGTGAGATGTCTGTAAGTTTATATAGGAATCAGTCCAGGATTTTCCTACCAGCTTTTTCTCATTAGAGAATTGGAGGAGACTGGAGAAGTTGAGGGGAATGGCATGAGGCAGGAGAGGTGGGGGAGGAGAAAGCGAGAGAGAGAGGGAAAGTAGGGGTGAGATGTATGTTGGCCCACCTAACCGAATTCCCATACGGCCTCTGAAGCTCATTACCTCTACCACTTGTGTTTACTTTCTTTTAGTCTTATTACCAGTAAGATCTAACCTTTCCTTTCACTCTCACACATCCCCCTTTCTCTGCATGCTAAAACTTAACACATTATATTTCTTTCTGTTGATTCATTTGTCATGGAAAAAAAAAACACAGAATGGTGATCTTTATTGCTTTGAGGTTAATTTTGTTGAGCAGTTTTACACCTACAATATCCAGCACAGGCTTAAAAAGTCTTGATCCAGAGGGCGGACTTGTTCCTTCAGCTCAATGTTTTATTTTCACTAGAGAGACATGTTTGATGGTGGTTTAGTCTTTAGTCAGGTTTGGTAGGGGTGGGTGGTATGTCCAGAATCTGGTATTATGGTATGTATGAGCAATATTATACAGCATTATAATTTTTTTCTGAAAAAATAAAATAATAAAAATAATAAAATGCTTATGCAATAAGTAACTCGTAGTAAGTAAGACTTTATATATGAAAGATAATTCCATGACAGCCATGACTAAGTCAGTAAAATTAATATTATAAAGCAAATAGTTTGGACTTTTGTTTTCTGATCGGATGTTTAATTAAAAGTTGATAAAATAGCAGATATCACCCAGTCCTGTGTTTACGTGTGTAAAGGTATTTGTGCTATGTGACTTGTCAGGAGGTGAGGCGTGATTCCTTTTGCTGTCCCATCCTGGGATGTCTGATTGGCCGTAAGAATCCCCTTTTTTGGACATGCTTGGCTGGAGGGGTGTGTCGCAGGTGGCGGTGATGGACCCCAGGACTGACCCGCATGTTTATCAGTGGCGTCCTCCCCTCATCGCCACACTTAGAGGCCCTTCAACCCGCCCGGTGTCATCTCAGTTCCAGTCACGATGCTCAACCCAGTGTCTGGGCAAAGAAAAAAGAAATTTCTTACTGGAGATAAAACCTCTTAGGTTATAAATATCTCTTTAAAGCAGAAAGTGTCGCTGTATAAGGCTGGCACGGTATGTAGTTACGGCTGTGTTTTGGAGTTCTTCCTTGTGAGAGATCAAAAACATCTGCTTATATGTTTAAAGCACATTTGACCCAAAAGAAAAGAACTAAAGAAAAGCAAAACCACTTTCCTACACCATCCAGTCCAGTACAACTGATGTGACTTGGTTAAAAGGAATCCCGTTGGGCTCTAATAATTATTGTCCTGAGCTTGTCCAAGTAATCCCCTGCAGCACTAGTAATTAAAAATGGCTTCCAAGCGGCACACCTCAATATTCTCTCGCTGTAATGCTGCCAACACCTGAAAAGTGAGTGAAGGGGGTGGAAGCCTGGGGAAACCTTCCCAGAATTCCAGCGTTGTACAGTAATTACAGTGTAAAGCTTCATTGGCTTTTATTGGGATCCATCTTGCCCTTATCATCATTAACAATAAGACAATTTATCTGAGGGAAGTGTTGGTGTCTCGCAGCCCCGCTGCTGCTTCCTGTAGTTGATGAAAAGCCAGTGACATTTACAGCTTCCAAACTATTATAGCCTAATAGCCGTGGGTGATGCCGTCCTCACCAGCAACAAATAAGCCGAACGAATTCGGGAGCTACTATGTTACGTTTGAATGTCATGCTATCACCTGAACAGGCCCGTGTGGTAATGCGAGCGGCAGTGGGAGAGCTATAAAAAGGGAAACTTTAACCTTTTACTGCTGCGAATGGGAGGATGTTAGTCCTGTAGATTTGGCGATTATGACAAGACAAAACGGCCACAAACAGAGGTGGCCTGTTGTCTCTGTGCAGCTGTCACAAAGAACCATGCTGCTCGCTGTTAATCGTCTTTGGTTGGGATTTCAAAACGGCTCATTTGCACTTGCGTGGAAAATATCTCTTTACGTTTTATGGTTTATTCGGTTCAGATTTTTTGGTTTTGATCTGTTGTGTTTGGTTCAAGGATTTCTTAAGCAATCTTCTTCCCATGAGGCCTCGCACGCAGAAATTGAACAAGGCTGTCTGTAATCTGGCCTAGATTAGGCATCGCAGTCAGGCTTCCCCCACGAAACGTTTGGCTTTTTTATATGGTTTCATTTTTCTATGCCCCTTTCCTCCCTTCGAGCCCCCCCGTGTTTTATTGGAAATTCATTGTGGGGTTGTAATTTTGTTAGATGGAGTTGTTTTGGACCTTGGGGAGTGTGTTTTAATGTTCAGTTCTTTACATTAGGCAGGAGATACAGCAGATAGAAATCGCCTGTGTGTGTTTTTCCTGATAGAACTGTCTTGTGTGTACGTGTTGCTGTCACACTGAGTCAGGGGGAGTAGGGGAGACACAGCCCTCGTGGTTTTCGTGTCTCTTGTTAACATTTTTTGTTCAGGATTTCCTACAAGATGTGGCTGCAAAAACAGTTCCAGACTCCCTCCACATCTCCCACTTGCTTCCTCCCTCTCTCAGAAGACAAAAAGACAGAAAAAAGAGAAAGAGACATCTGCTTTTAATTTAAATGTGAGCAGCAAGAGTCCTCCGGGTCCTAAAGTCCTTTATTTTAAAAGCAGATAGCAAATATGGAACCCGAATGCGTGAGGATGGGGGAGCATAGTTTAAAAATAATGCTTTAAACTTTATTTTCAGAATGGGTTTTTTTTTCAGAAAAAGACAATCAATATAATATAATATAATATATGCACTATAATTTCAGAGCAGTTCTGTGTTCATATACTATAGTTATTTTATAAACCTGGGTTATGTTTGTATTAATTATGTAATATTGTGGTATTTTTTTTAATATTTTGAATTCCTGGTCCACTAGCCACTAGAGGATCCATGAATAAGGTGTAAATGTGTGGTAACATTTACTGTTTGTTGAATTTTTGCAGGCAATATCCAGTCATTTAAATAGGAAACCTATGCGATCGAGAATTTCATTTGAAGGTGAAAGATTTCCCTGCGCATATTTAGCAACAGGTTCAAGTTGTTCATGTGGATTTGTGGCAATGACCAACAGAAAGCTGATTGGTTTGAAGGTGAGTATTAGAGTATTAGAGACCCTCGAGGAGTGATCAAGGAGTTTGTGAATGTCCAGAGGACGTGAGTGTGAATAATGAAGAGGACAGTATGGAATAGGGCGATGCTAAAGTGACAAGTGGACTGTGTTTTGAAACACAGGCAAAGGTTGTGTGCTAGTTGAGTTCCTCTTGATTTGTGTCAGTTGTGTTGTTGGGGGTGGGTGAGGTACAACAGAGCCTTTAGAGGGTATCGTATTTTACACCCGCCATCGAACTCAACCTCTCCTAACGATATTAACTTGATATGTGTCCTCTTACATCCTTGTCCTTGTGAATCATTCATAACATCAAGGCCTTCAGAGGTTACAGCTACCGAGATGTACAGTGACATCTTCAATATTTTGAGCACTAAATCACGCATGTATGGGGATCATTCTTTGATACGTTAAAACCAGCAAACCGCCTGTCAGAGGAGATGAAAAAGGCCACAGTCTTGGAGTGTTGTACACACACTGTCTCATGGGAAGAAAATGAGCGCCTTGGCCTCAGACTCGCTCACACCACATCATTTATCTTGTCCTGTAGAGTGTAATCATCGGAGTGCTGCACAGTCGCTCGGGCGGTCTGTGTCCGGGGAACACCCCAGTGGGGCTCCCTCCTGGGAGCTGTCCTCACTGGTGGATATGCTGACCTGGAAGAAAGCCGAGGCATTGTGGCAGTCTGATCGGTGAAATGACGTAATATAACAACATAACATATAAGAAATGTTGCCATTGGCAACTAACTGAAATAAGTTTAAAGTTGAAGTATTAAAATTACTAAAATTTAAATGAAAACTGAAAATATAAAAATAAGTTATTAATTAAAATATTAAAAATTACTATAATAGTATATAAATTCTTGTAAATAACACTGATAGTATGGTGGTATGCTATTCTGAATTAGGCCGATGAGGCAAGGATCCATTCTTCTTGGTAGCCATTTGCAATGCCTGCTGAAAATGTATTGTGTTTTCATATCTTGTTCTAGCTAACCATTTAACCAGTTAACACTATGCTAAGCTAATAGACTAAGCTGTTAGCTTGCTAACCAAGACTGATTGAAAAGAAAGGCATGTTCCTTTTTCATAATATTAGAAGTGTTATTTACATTTAAAAAAAAAATCCATTTATACATATTGATAACTGAAACATATTGATGATAAGAAAACGCTTATAAACCCAGCCTAAGCTAGTTGGCTGGTCTTAGCTGGTTTAAGTTGGAATTAGCTGGTTTTAGATGGTCTCCCAGCTTGGCTAAGCTGATGTTCAGCTGGTTTTAGCTGGTTGGTCAACTGGTCTCCCAGCCTGACCAGCTAAGAAGTGGTCAAAATCTCTCTAAAACCGTCTATGACCAGGCTGGAAGACCAGCTAAAACCAACCAACCAGCTTAGGCTGGTTTCAGCTGTTTTTTTTTCAGCAAGGTTCCCATAAAAAGTTGTTTTAGTCAATGGAACAATTTTGAGGTTCATGCTAATGGATGGAATGCTATAGTCTTTGTTTAATTTGTAAAAGCATAAAAAAAAATGTATTTAATTTTTCATTTCATTTAAAATATTTCATTTTATTTCATCTTTTATTTTATTCAAGTGTTTACATTCTTTTTTCAGAGGGTTGGAGGGAGTATGGGAGAGGGGTTTAAAACTTCTTAAATTCTTAATTTTTTTAATTTAATTTTTTTTTTCTATTTGATTTTAAATATGTAATTTTAAAATGTTTGTATTTAAAAAAAAATTATTCAAGTGTTTCCTCTTTTTTAAATTTGTTTTTATTTTTATAACTGTTTGGGGTATTTTGTTGGAGGAGATTTAAAAGTATTCTTTAATTTTAAATGTTTTATTTATTTTTTATTTTAAATATTTTATTCAAGTGTTATTAAAACCCCTTATTCTCAGATGTACCACCACACTGTGAGCTCATTTGACCTGATGGGAAGTCATTTATGTAATAAGTGCTCACAAAAGATCCCAGCTTTCAGAGGAGAATGTCCTCCTGAACGGCTGCCAAATACTATACATCAGCTGCCTAGAATTACCACTCTTCCCGCTTTCTTTTTTCTTGCTCTTTCCCTAACCATATTTATGATTTAAGCCACTCTGACTGGTCAGGCTGTGCATGGACAGCAAAGGGCACCTAGAAGAAATATTGTAGTGTAAAAAAAACCCCAAACAAACCTCAGTTTTAAAAGTCAGTTAGTGCCTCAAAGTGATAAGTAGGAACACTCAGCATATCAGTGCAGTAACTTTTTAAACATGATTTTGTTTCCTGACAGCCTGATTAAAGCTATGCACCCTGACTCCATTGAAGTAGTGTTGCAGTAAAGACTGATTGGAGCTTGCAATTTTCACAAGTGCTTTTCAGTTTTGTGCAATATGCATGAGACTGTCAGTGAACAGACTGTAGGCGCTCTATGGGCGTGCCGTCTGAGACTGTGACTGCACAACTATAATGGATAGATTTTGGACAAAAACAGCTCAGCTGGTAGGTCAGTGGCAGCATGAAGCCTGTGACCAATATAGCTATTATGTGTACATTAGCTAAACATCATTCTCATTCAGTTCTTGCTCAGTTTCCTCAGTTTCACCTCCCTCTCTTTTGTTTTTTTAAACAGTTTTTAAAACCTTGTGGTGTGCTCTTATGTTCCCCAGCCAGAGTTGTCATGGAGATCTATTTTCCATTTATTTTAAAACTGCATCTTACCTTTGGTTTTATTTTCTCTCTCTCTCTCTCTCTCTCTCTCTCTCTCTCTTGCTTCTCTTTCTTTGCTTTTTTTTCTACCTTTCATGATTTAGTTCCTCCGTGTGTTGGTTGCCATGGTTTCCCTCACAGAGTGTAGTTGAGGTGTGCAAGCCCGCCCATGCCTTTAGTTTTCATTGTGTTGTCAATCAGCCTGACATCTCTATTGACAATCTCAGTTTGAGAAAACACCAGGAAAGAATCTTGGCTTGAGCAATTCATACAAATAACGGCCATGCTCTGGACTGTTTCACTCTCAAGACTTTTATAGCATTTAAAGCCTACATTAGACCGTATTCTGCTTGTTTTTTTGTTTCAGATGTTTAGTTCCTTTACTTTTGATAAGCCAAAATAATTTATTTTCCTTTTTTTTCCATTTGTGTCTGTGAAAAAAATAGTAAAATAATAGTAAAATCATTAATTCAGTTCACTGAATGCTTATTTATTTATTTCTTTATACTACCGTTCAACATTTTAGGGTCAGATAATTGTAAAATGAAATTAATACTTTTATTTAGGATGGGTGCATTAAATTGATCAAAAGTGAAAGTGAAATAAAATATTTCTATTTTTTTTTTATTCATTAGAGAATCCTGGGGAAAAAATGAGACAAAGAAAAAAAAATGTGTTATGGTTTTGACAAAAAATATTAAGCACCACAAATGTTTTTAACATTAATAATAATAAGAAAGATAAAATGACTGGAGTAATGGCTGCTAAAAAATTCATCTTTGTCTTCATGGGAATAAACAACATATAATATGCATTAAATATAAAACAGTTTGTTTTAAGTTGTAAAAAAAAATCCCTCTTTATTGTTTTCACTGTATTTTTGATCAAATAAATAAAACCTTGTTGAACATAAGAGAAAAATCATTACAAAAATCTTACTCACCACAAACCTTTAAATGGTTATATGTATGTCAATAGGTTTACAGTTTGTTAAAACTTTGTTGATTTGTACACTAAAGACATAATTTTCAATTATGTGAAAAGGAAAAACGTGGGTGCAAAGTTGGACCTGCCACTGCAAAGCCAAATATTGTTTGTCATGCAAATTTTTGTCCTTTGTCCTTTGAATGGTCAGCGGGGTTAAAGATGAAACTTTTCAAACTTTGAGCGCCCATTCAGTGCAGTGTTGATGTGACTCACAATCCCAGTATCTCTCTAATAAAAAAACTGAAAAAGAAAAGGTTGACTTCTTTTCAGGAGCTCTCCCATTTACTTCTCTTATATTGATTTTTTTAATCTTAACAAAAGTCAAGGGCTGAAATTGATGCTGTATATCTTTTTCATCTATGCAGAATGGCTTTTCCCAATGAATGGCGCACTTGTCTTTGACTTCCTTTGAAAGTCTGAGAGCACGGACAGGTGCTAATGTGACCTATGAGACTGTGAGATGATGACAGGTGAAGACAATACCACACAGACACGCCTCAGAGCACTATTATCCAGCCTGACAGGAAGACAGTTGCATGTGTCCAGATGAAGTTAAGGTTTCCTTCTTCCTTAAAGAGCTTATGTGTGAGCATTTTTGATGGAGAGAGCCTAAATCATTGTATAATGTTTTTACGAGTCCATGGTAGAGAGGTTTCAGTTCTCATCGATGTGTGTACACACATTTAAATGTGCCAGAACCCCAGTGAAATGGAAGATGAAAAGCTGTGTGTGTTCGTACTTTCCCCACTCCCGTTTATTGAATGGGAGCAGTGACAATGAAGGTTGTGGCAGCAGATGCCTCAGCATAAATTTCACTCTGAGGAAGAAAAGATTAAAGCTCTCGGGAGGAGATACATGTTTAAGAGAGAAGGATGAATAAATGCACAGCAGTTTCCTATAGTAATTTGCATGGGTAATAGACTCAAAATAGATTGAACAGTTTAAAAACAACTAACACTTCTCATTGACAATTGGTAATGTATGCAGGATCACATCGCATATGTGCTCTTTCCCGCTTCTTTTTCAGCAAATAATTGATCTCTTCAAAAGCAGAATATGATCCTGTGTAAATAAGAGCAGATGGATTTTTTTAATGCAAATGTGTTGCATTATGCTAATGGTAAAATGGAAAAAATGTTAAATGAACATGGTAAAAATGTGTTCAATTAAACTAAAAGCACTGCAATCTTATTGGTAGCTGAAAAGATAATTAAAGTTACCAAAATATTTACAAAACAAATAGTTGAAGCAAAGTATTTGTTGAATTTTATGAATGGCATGTGTTCAGATTTCAAATGCTCAAACGTCATAACCTCTTTATAACATTATGAAGGCATGTTATTCTGTTTACACAGATACTGTCTGAAAAAATGCTGTTAGATGACTATTCAAACATTGGAGTAAAAATAGGATGCGTAATTGTGAAATACATGTTACGAAATTAATCGCAACTGTGAAGGATAAAGTCTTAAATATGAAGAAAATTGTTGTTTAGGTGAGATATTTAAAGTCACAGTGCTGCAGTTATGAGATACACAGTCACATTGATACATTTTTTTTAAATGGACACTTTATCTCTTTCAGTTTGGCTTTATATCTCACAGTTGAGACTTTAAGTCACAGTTGTGAGATATAAAGTTGCAAGTCACAATTACCTTTTTATTTTACTTTTTTGACAGACAGGGGCATCCATAGAAATCCATCTCAGCAGTTCTCAGCTTTTTCAGTCTGAGGGGAGAAACTGGTGTTTTTAGCCCGGGGTCAAAACTCTAGCACTGTTATCTAGCAGAGGGACATCTGTGTACGTTAGTGTGTGCAAGTGACAGCAACACAAAGGGAGCACTGACTGTATGTTTGACTTTTATGTTTAGAATTGATACCACGTCTCCATATTGTGTCCCTTGAAAGCTCCGAATGGTCTGAGTGTTTATACCATCTGCCCAGTTCATTTAAAGTTTTTTAAACCCTCCCATCTTGCTGAATATACAGTATCGATCTTGCCACATGAGAGCTGTTTTACACCAGCAGTTCCCCTTCTTGTATAATTATGTTCCACCTTTACTTGACCCTCTAACTCTAGCACTTTCTATTCTATTTTAATTCTACTTTATCTATTTAATCTGTATAAATAAAGAATTACTGTATACTCAAGGAAGCTGTGCA
Source organism: Sinocyclocheilus grahami (assembly GCF_001515645.1). Lineage (NCBI taxonomy): Eukaryota > Metazoa > Chordata > Actinopteri > Cypriniformes > Cyprinidae > Sinocyclocheilus > Sinocyclocheilus grahami. The sequence goes on from NW_015506145.1 coordinate 163,866, forward strand.
TCTATGTTAATGTAATTTACTATTGTACTTTTCCCTGGTGCATTGTTTAGGGTCCTTTGGTCACCTGTAATAATTTTTTGAATAATGAAGAAATATGTTGGCTGTCAAAGGTGAGCCATTTCTGTCTGATTTAATGTAGTATGTATGTAAAAGCACTTTGGTTCGCTAAGTAGGCCGCTGGGATTGGGGGATTTTCACACTTTGCTTTCATGCGGCCTGACATACACCACCATCAGGAAAGATGTATGCACAAGCAGGTGAGCCCGGCTAACCTATGATTCTCAGCCACCCGCAGATGTTGGGAATTTCTGGATTCAGCAAAAGCGAAGCGACAACGCTATTCATCACAGGCTTATGAAAGTGGGACAGCGTCTCCTCCTCTCTTTATACTTGGTTCATCTCTCTACTTACACTGCTTGATTGCTCGTGTAGGACGTGTTAAACCCCTGTGCAAGTTTTCTGAAGGCAGAGAAAGTGTTTCTTTAAGTGTCAGGTTTGTTTACTCTATTCATTGCCGCTAATGTTGCTTTCAGGAGGGAGGATGTCTAGAGGTGGACATTCTGTCAAGTTTTGAGAGTCTTTAGCTATTTTAAGTCAGAGAGAGTTGCTGATTGCAACACACTGTACTTGAACTGTAATTTGACATATCCTAGTGAAATAGGAAGTTCAGTGGGGAAAAAGATTTTATCAATTGGTATTTGATTGGATTGTGAAAGGTGGGCATTACATAGCTATGGATGGATAGCTATGGAGTTTTTTTTAAATTGTCCAATAGCCTGCTCGGCCTAGGTGATGTCATCAGAAAATGAAACTAGTTTTAGACGAAGAGCAAATTATTACTGTAAATTCACTCATCCTCAGGCAATCCAAGGTGTAGAGTTTGTTTCTTCGTCTGAACAGATCTGGATAAATTTAGCATTACATCACTTGTTTACTAGTGGATCTTTTGCAGTGAATGGGTGCCGTCAGAATGAGAGTCCAAACAGCTGAAAAAAAACCCCATCACAATAATCAACAAGTAATCCAGTCCATCAATTAATGTCTTGTGAAGTGAAAAACCACACGTTTGTGAGAAACACATCCATCATTTCTGCATTTTAACTTCAAATTATCACTTCTGGACAAAATATGAGTCCATAATCCATAATAAATCAAAAGAAAATTGGAAAAAGCCCATCCCCTGTTTTTCTCTCATGTCAAAATCCACCAACATATTTGTTTAGAACAGTTTTGCATTGTTTTCACTTGTAAACGGTGCTCGATCTGTACATATTTCTCTCCTGATTCAAATTAGTTTTAACTGGATAAAGCAATATTATGAAAAGAGTTTGAAAGAACTGCCTTTTTTATTATTTTGTACTGTTCTCTGAGGTTCACCTATGTTATCAAGATTTTTGCATCAAAAAACATCATAATTTAGAAGTAATAGGCTATTTTCTGTCCTGTTTTGACCCCCCTCATTGAAATGCTCTGTTGTGGTGGATTGCAGACTCGGAAGTAAAGGCCCACTGCTATGATTGGCTAACAGTTGTGTATGTTTGACAGCCTGTACATCCTTCATAGATAGACGCTGCTGTGATTAGGTTAAAAACACATAAATACTCATTACATATCAAACGGTCTGTAATTACAGACAAAGAAATAGTGACCACGTAATAAAAACAGTTACTCGCACTTGTGTGGTGCCACATTACAGTCAGATCCATCGTCTTTTAGTTTAAATCTTTCTGAAAATCCTGTGTCGAATTGTGCCTTGTTTGTAAACGAATCCACTGTAAAATGAAGTGAACAAAGGATCAAGTTCTTACTGACGTGGTCCGGACTTTCATAAAAAATGTAATTCATGCACTCTTTCCTTATGTTAGGATCAAAAGTAAGGCAATGCAAAGGCTGTTTTTCCACAACTTGGCACTGCACCGCGTCGTCTTGTCTTCGGAGCCATCTTTATTTACTCACTATATGCACGAATCGGTGGGCGGGGCTATACAGGCAGTGGTGTAGAAGCAGGTGTTGATCATCTTCTACAGAGTCAGGGTTTAGCCACACTATTACGTCATGAAGTGGCACATTCATTCCACAACCTGTCGTTTTGGCAGATTGGCGTCAATATAAGCTGTTATTAGACTAATGAAAAAGTTTTAAGTTCTGAAACCTCTTATATGTCAAAAGATCAAGGGAATTTGGATTTCTCAGTTCATGAACCCTTTAAAAACGTCTTGATGGCTTTGTCTATTACAAACATGCATATTTTTGCTTCAAGGTGTTAAGTAATGGACTGGAGTTGTGTGGATTACTTGTAATGTTTTTATCAGCTGATGTTATTATCAAATCTTCATTTTGGGGTGATTTATTCCTTTACATAGTGTCAAGTTTGATTCTATGTTGATTTGTTTATGTTGGTAACAAGAACTTAAAGCATTAGAGATATATTTTATCATTTTGTAACAGTTTTAATAGTTTTTAAAAATGTGATTACATTTTAATTTGAATTATAAGCACTAATTTCATTTTATGTACATTTTGATGAATTTTAAAACGTAATTATTTAGAGCTTACCCAAACTCTGAAAAACAGTTCAATTATTAATATTAATTAGAGATTAAGGAGAAGCATCAGTGCGCATTTGGAACAAATTTTTAATGTTGCTCCTGTAATCCGTGCTTTGGTGCGAAGACAAGGGAGTTAATGTTAAAATCAGCCTTTACTTGGCTGTATGTCCAATACGTACTTTCCTGCATATCCCTGGCATGAGAGAGCAGTGACTGGTAGCCTCAATACTGCCTGCAAACAATAAACAAAAGAATAAGTGAAATTTTGGACTCCAGGGGAAGACGCGAATGTCTGGCGAGTCTGATCTTTCGCCTGCACCTCTCCGGAGACGTTTACTTTCTCCTCTCTCACTGCACTTTCTCTTCCATTTATTCCTTCCCAGCAGGATTCAGTTGTTTCCTCTGTCTTTTGCACACAAATCTACACGACTGAAGCTCCTACATTTCAAATAACAAACAGAAGAGCTGAATTTATGCAGTGTTACGAATCTACATGTTGAGCTCACAGACTATGAAAAGCTTCTGTGGTTATGGTTCTCTAATGCCTATACTTTTTAGTACTCCAGATGTGCTCAGATCGGTGTTTTCCTTTATAGATTATAGGGTCAGTATCACAACTGGGTCAAAAATAACTTTTTTGCGGATCTGTTAGTTATTACAAATACACATTGTTCACCACTGTGGCCACGGGCAGGATGATGTTTGGACAATGCAGGCTTTTTTCATTTGTTTTGGATGAAAGGCACATGTGATTAATGAGATTAGCCACAGATCATGTTTAGGAGTATTTTAGGACCCTTGTTTTTCCTCCCAGCTCCCTTCCAGAGCTTCCAAAACGTTCTGAGATCAAGTTTTGATATGAGGAAATACCTTCTGCTAGAATGGCGACCAGAACATTCCCCCGATAAAAGCACTGATCTGAAAAAGAAAAAAGAGAGGGGATCTGATTGGATGCTGAGCCAAAATTTAAATAAGTAACACTGAACTAGCTTTTGGCCTTGGTGCAAAAACAACAGCTTATTTTGGTGTTTCGTTGGCCAGAGGTCAAAAGCAAAGTAATAGGATCTAATCGCTCTGTTTCAGTCCCGTTTCGATGACCTACCTCTCTATGCTTGAAGAGAAATGGCATCGTTCTCTGTGTTGACTGCTTTTGCAAAACTACAACATGTGCAAAAAGCACAAAAAAACCTTCTTGAGAACACTGGCAATACAACCATTTAGCTTTTAATCACAGCTCATGTGAATCATGAGTTGCTTTGAAAATGTGAAAAATGATAGAGTATGTCTCTGCTGTTGTGTTTTTATTGCTAGGTACATAATCTGTGTAATAAAATTCACACACAGCTTGAAATTGCGCGGCTTCCATGCCGTTAGGAAATGGATATTCATCTGTGCGCCGTATATGATGAAGTTGCCAGTAAACCCATCATTTAGCATTTATGTGCACTGCAGGAATTTGTATTGAGCATTAAACCTGTGTAATATACAGAGGCGGACAAATTACTCAATTCCATTACTTGAGTGAAAGTACAGATACTGCTGGTCAAATATTACTCCATTACAAGTAAAAGTTGTAAAGACAGATTTTTACTTAAGTAAAAGTACAGAAGTACTTGCTTTTAAAAGTACTTAAGTACCAAAAGTAAATTTCCATTTTTTATGTCAATGCACTGTTTTATTGTTGTATGCAATACTTCTGAAGCAACTTACAATACATTACACCTACTGAATACACTGACTAGCTTGTAGTATCTTTGGAATAAAGAGCTTTTAGAATGTTAAAAACCTATGGGGGGAAAAAATTAACACCCCTACCCACCCCCACAAAAGCAGGATGGTAGTGATCTCACACAGCTCTGACAGTGTGTAGCCATTCATCCACATTTGAACAGAGTGGACAGTGAAATACTGTAAATACAGAGTGATAAGGAAGAAAAAAAAATCAAACCTGCTTTAAAACCCAGCAACACAACTATAGCTGTATAACTTTACAACAGCAGCACTGCTTTAACAAAAAAGCAAAACAGCAAGACTTATTTGACATCAAAAAAATTTTTTTTTTAATGCGGTCTAATCACTCTCGCGGTACTTTGGTGTCACACACAGAACAGTCTATGCAGTGCTGCTTCAAGTCCA
>NW_015506145.1:176122-183193 GCF_001515645.1 Sinocyclocheilus grahami
GTGTTGTATGCAATACTTCTGAAGCAACTTACAATACATTACACCTACTGAATACACTGACTAGCTTGTAGTATCTTTGGAATAAAGAGCTTTTAGAATGTTAAAAACCTATGGGGGGAAAAAATTAACACCCCTACCCACCCCCACAAAAGCAGGATGGTAGTGATCTCACACAGCTCTGACAGTGTGTAGCCATTCATCCACATTTGAACAGAGTGGACAGTGAAATTGCTGTAAATACAGACTGATAAGAAAGAAAAAAATAATCAAACCTGCTTTAAAACCCAACAACACAACTGTAGCTGTACAACTTTACAACAGCAACACTGCTTTAACAAAAAATCAAAACAGCAAGACTTATTTGACATCAAAACAAACATTTTAAATGCTGTCTAATCGCTCTCGCTGTACTTTGATGTCACACTCAGAATGGTCTGTGCAGTGCTGCTTCAAGTCAAACACCTTTTGTGTTTTATTAGGAGATGCACAACAGTTGGCTTTATAGGTAATATTTTCACTTACACAATTTAGCAAAGTCAGACAATATTGTGTCTAATATATACCACAATATTAATGTCTTATTATTGAATTGTTGTAAATAAATACCACATTTGGAACTAGTCAGTGTTCAAAAAATCCTGGGAAATCACTTCAAGTAGCCCTACAAGAGTGATTACTGATAAACTGTCTGAAAAAAAGACAGTTTTTAGAGAAGAAAGAAATCACCCACTGACTTTCAAAGCTGCTTACGTCTTTTTACTTCGAGGACCTTCATAGAAATGTAGTGGAGTGAAAAGTACAATATTTATCTTTCAAATGTAGTGAAGTTAAAGTCATGAGTTCCCAGAAAAAATAATACTCAAGTAAAGTACAGATACTCAAAAAGTGTACTTAAGTACAATACTCAAGTAAATGTACTTAGTTACTGTCCGCATCTGGTAATATATGAATCAATGCTTCCCACTAATGGACAATAAAATCTACTGCTTAAATGTTCTATCTAGCTGTTGACCCAGATGGTGTGCAAAGAGGAGATCCTCTTCTCTTCAAGGCTAGAGGTTGAGCTTTTCCTGTAAACATCAACATCCTCTTTTAACTGTTGAGTGGTCATCCTCTCATCGCTCATGAATAGTTTGCTCAAAACCCTTATTTCCTTGTAGAGGGCAGACTTGTTTGTCTTTAATACGCCTTGGCTGATGGGGCTAAAAAGTTGAGCTGATTTTCAAAGGAAGTAGTATTTAAATATGCGTAATTAAATTAATAGTTCATAAAAAGAAGTTTTGTCATTAATTACTCATCTCCATGTCCTTCTAAATGTTTATGACTCTTTATTTCCTCAGTAGAACACTAAAAGAGAAATTATGAAGGTTGTAACTACATGGAAAAGAGCAACTAAACTGACACAGGCATAGGCTTTCAGGCATCAAAAAGGATGTGAAAATACCATAAAAGTTGTATATATGTCTCAAGCCCTTTATTCCAAGTCTTCTGAAGTCTACTGAGAGCTTTGTGTGAGAAACAGACTAAAATTTAAGCTGTTGTTCACTGAAAATCTTAATTTATTCATTCATTCAGGGGTGCATTTTCCAAAAGCATCATTAGCCAACCAAGGCCATATGCATAGTCTCTGTCAACAGAGTTCAACGATCCAGTTTCTGTCCGTTTCCTCAAAGATTCCTCAAGTCATCCTCAGATGCCATTTTTGTTATTTATATATAAAAAAATCTAACATTAATTTGATCTCAACCAATTAATTAATGAAAGTTATTACCCCACCACTTGGGTAACATAATTAAGAGCAGTTAGCCTACATATTGTTGAACCAACATGGTTTGAATGACGGATGTGCACAAAAGTTACTATGGTTTCAGGAAACAGTTGTGACTAGCTAGTTGATATCTTCCAAAATGTATTGTATAATTGTAGTTAAGTAGCGAGTTATGATGTTGTACCAGAAGCATACCACTGACTGGTTTTGTGGACTACTTCAACTGAGTCAGTGAAAAGATCTAGCTAAAAAGAATAATTCATTCATTATACATCAATACTTCTCTTATGAGCACTAGAAGATTTAGGGGTGGATGTCTACTGTATTTCAGTAAATAACTTTGAATTTCAGTCTTACAAATCTATTGAATGACTCCAGAAGACTTGGAATATGAAGTGTCCTTTTTTGAAGCTTAAAAGCTCTAGTTGGTGATTGGTATGAGCTGAATAGTTTTTTTTTTCATTCAATTAGTCACAGAATGGCTTGCACACCTTTGGTCTGCTCATAGTTTCTAAATGTCAGTCATTGTGTGTAGATTCAGTATTTTTATTCAAAGTAAGGCTCAATAGGAAGCTTCCTCAGGTAGGCGGTGCGGTAAACCGCCAGTGTGCCATGTGTGAAGCTGGAATTTCACCCAACTTTCCTCCCACCAATCGATTTCTTTAGCAGTCAGTCATGAGGGACCGCGAGCGAGCAGCACTGTGGCACTCATACTGCCGCTTTGCTCTATCCTATTGATGTGTCCCACTTTCACACTTTGGAAAAGATCAATGTGCTGCCTATTGCTTCACTGTAAGCCCTGTCTTTCCTAGGGTTTTTTCCCTTTTTTTCCTAGTTTGTTTTGTTTTATTACACATTTATGGTATGACTTGCTGTCTCACTCTCTCTCCCAGGCTTTTCCGCTCCCGGTTCTATAGCAAAGGCATGGGAACCAGGCGGGGAAGCCCGTGAATTATTGTTTGTTTTTGTATGTCAGTATAGATAGTAATGCCTCCCTCGGTCGGGCAGCCTTAGCGTAGAAAATGATGGATGGATTAGATCATATATGCTTTATTGACTGACACAGTCCTCTTTTAGCTTCATCACGGCTAGCAGAAAACCGAATAGGCCTTTTTGCTCTAGTACTGTTTATAGAAAGCCAATAGAGAGCAATAAGCGTTTAAGAGCTGCTGTTTGTACACACTGGAAGAGTGGAGAGTCTTATTTCCGTGTTTTTTATTGACGTCCATGATGTTGTATGATGGTAGCCATGAGAACGGTCCCGGGCTGCTCTCTCTGGAGATCGGCTATATAACGATCCTGTCTCTTTGCCCCCAGGGGGCTTGTCCGGTATGCGGCCTTGACTGCTATCTCTCCACCACTGTGGGACTGTGACCATTTTTCTTTTATTTATCTATTTATGCACTTCTGTCTTCCTTTGAAAAGCAAATCTAAACAGCGTAGGAGGGTTGGGATTATGGTGTGGATGATGATGGCTCAAGAGTTGGCATTAGCGGTCACTGGAGGCTCTAGAGATGTATGATATATGTGACCCTGGACCAGAGGCGGACTTAACCATTAGGCAAAGGTAGGCGACCGCCTTGGGCCCCCAAAAGCCAAGGGCCCCCTAAAATGCTTTTTATATGCGAGATGCGCATTCAGTGCGGACGCACAAGTGGTTGCTGTGGTGTTCATTAGCACGACAACCGTCTGTGCGTCCGTGTTGAACGTGCTTCTTAGCAAAAGTAGGGCGATGTAGAAAATGGGGACGGAATCCCAGAATCTATTCATAAAAATGGAATTTACTGTCTGAATTTTATCCAGACCTGCATTTCGTTTGCTATTGAAGCACGCGCAACGCTCGCGGTTGTCGTCTGTAGTAGCTAAATAGTATTTTTGCCATTTAATATTCACATACACTAGTCCATATCGCGGTTTGATTGAAGTGTACTGAATTGCATTTGATTTATTCATTCAATATTTGACGAATTCCGTGACATTGCTCGTTACACAGTAAACTTCTGTTGTGTAGCATTTTGAATGTACAAAAATTAAAGTGTTTGTTTAATTTTCATTGGAATGAAAGATAGATTAATGTTTTCGCCTTCATCTGATTACCAGAAAAAATTTAAATACACAACACAGAATTTCTAAAAAAAATAAGTAATTAAAATAAAAATTTCTTAGGGCCCTCTATTATTGTATGCAAATTAATAAATTAAGTTGTTTTTATGAATTCAATTAATTAGATATGTTTTTGATTAAACCATTAAAATGGAATACAAAATTTTTTAAATGGAAAGCGCAGAATTTGGGCCCTAAGAATGTAATTTTTGTTAAACTTTTAATAGGCCTAAATTGCTGTTAAATTACACAAGTATCATGATTTTAATTAATTAGACATGTTTTTTGTTAAAATGTAGTATAATCATCCAGAAAAATTAAAATGAAAAAAAAAAAACTCAATCCAGAAAAATTAAAACCGAAAAAAGGGCCCTACAAATATCATGCATCTGAAGCTATAATTTTAATACTAAGCAACAGTGCATATTATATAGGGCCTATTTTAATTTTTTTAAATGGCGCTCACTCGTTTTTGTGAAAGACCCAAGAAGGACCATGTCACTTTCCACACAGGCACACTTCATGTTTGGTTGAAATAATCCTTAAGCATGTAAATTTATAATTTCCTTCAGTTTAATTTAATGTGCAATTAAAATAAATAAAAAATTTATATTTTAACGTTTAGAATTAGACAGCCTTGCGTTGTGTAGACAATTGCATAGTGAAAATTACCCCAACACACCACCTAGTGTCCAACCTACTCTAATACTATTATAACCTGTTTAAATGTGAACAAGGGATTTACAACATAAATAAATCCTTTATTTTTAACATGTACATGGTTGTAAATGTGTGAAATTGTATAGGGCCCCATTCCTGTATTTTGTTGGAGATGTTGGTAACGTATTACAATAAGGTTCCATTAGTTAACGTTAGTTTATGTATTAATTAACATGAACAAACAATGAACAATACATTTATTAATCTTAAAGTTTACATGTGCAGTACATCAAACATAACTGAGATCTCCACAAAACAGTTAGTTCACCCTAAAATGATTATTTCGTCATTATTTGTTTACCCTCATGTTGTTCCAAACCTTCATGACTTTCCTTCTTCAGTAGAACAGAAAAGGAGATGTTGTGCAGAATGTTTGGGGCGGACAGTCTCGGTCATTATTCACTTTCATTGCATCTTTTTTTCCCAAACAGTGAAAGACTGTCATTCTGCCTAATATCATATTTCCAGGTTCCATGTTCCAAGAATGTCATAAAGGTTTAGAACAACAAACGGGTGAATAAGTGACCAAAATGATCCATTCAGATCTCCATATCTTTGAAAGAGCTACTACTGAGCTCTCCCTTTAAGAGCATTTGAGTCTCAGTCCTTTTGCCCACAGCGCTCAGCTGAAACAACAGTCTCGCTCAAGCTGACGTCACTATTATTAAAACGCTTTCATCTGGTACTGTAACATCTTTGTAAGGTCAGAGGTCACTGTTTAACTGCTCTCTAGAGGATTCTCAGCATATCCAAGACTTTTCCATATAAGTCAGCCCCCCGCTGTCCCAGGATCACTTTAATCAATCAAACTCTCATTCTGATCTGCCCCTCACCACCTCTTCTGCACTTGCTTTTTTGTCTTCCTGTACTCATTGTTTGTGTTTGTCACATGGGTTTATCTTTAGAACTGTTTGATTCTTTACAGCGATTGTTTCTCAGGGTGACATCTGCAAAAGAACATTTGCATTGCTCCTCTGTGATAAAACTCAGGAACAGTTTGGTTATTTATGGGCAAGACAACTGCCTTTTACAACTTTACTTTAAACTGATGATGGTTTACAAAAGTATACCATGTGCATAATTAATTCACTAATATTGCTTTGGTCAAAAACAGCTAACGCCAGATAAGTTAAACTTTTGGCATCCTTGTTTTGTGTTTACAGCTGCAAGACGGCAAAACATTGGCATGGTTATGGCTATGTAAACAACAACAGTTCGAGGAGTGACTCAGGAATGATCATTTAGAGAATTCATGCTTGTATTTGTAGTGTATGTGTGTTAATAGTTAATTTTAGTTCTCAGTTCTTTGAAACAAGCATCCCTTAAACCAAATATACCTAAATATAGCTGCACAATTGCCTGATAGCAGCCCTACAGTCCAAAAAAATGTCTAAATGATGTTTCTCATTGTTTCTGATTTAGACAATAATTTACAGACTTGTAAATGGGGAGATTTCATTAGATAATACAGTATCAATTAGGGATGTAACGGTATGAAAATTTCATATCACGATTATAGTGACCAAAGTTATCACGGTTATCAATATTATCACGGTTTTGTTAAAATTAGATGAAAATGTTCAAAAAGAAATGATTTACACTGAAAACATTTCAAGAAGTTTTATATTTGAAAATCAAAAAACAATATATATATATATATATATATATATATATATATATATATACAATGTGATATCCGTTTGTGATCATGTGATCTTCGGTTAGGAGATCTTGTGATGCTTTTTAAAGCAAAGTTGGGGTTGATTTCGAGTTCACATACAAACATAAATAGAATAGGCTAATTAAATATGTCTATTTTAATGTTAGACACCATATTTTTCGTCAGTGATAGAAATATGATTTAAGACGGTAGTGTAAGCAAGTTTAGTTTGAAAACGTTTAATAGTAAATAAGACACAATTAGACAATATTTGAATAAAATAATAATAATAATAATAAATATTTATTTGCAACAACTGATGGAGTACTGAATGCTGCACGCACGCGCAGCGTTGTCAAGGTAACATTTGGTCAGTCATTCCCTTCGTCAAGGGAGTTCCAAACGCTTATACGAGACAGTAATGCCCTGCACCCTTCAAAGAACACACTTCAAGGGCTCTGCCCTTCGAAGGGAGTAGGGCATAGGGATGCTCACTTCTGTTTGGAATTCGCCCCATGTCTCTTGTATCACCGCAGAGGCGCGGACGTGCTCTCTCGTTTCATTCAAATGCAGCTTGCTGTCTTGCGTTTCAGTTTTCGATTGTATTAAAATGAAATCAGAGGAATTTATAATATTAATACTACTATAATTTACTTATTAATACTACTATAATTTTGCTGTAGTGATCATATTGTCCTGACGATTGTTTTGTACACTGTTCATAATGGATTTATAAACGGGTAAGATTTCAAAACATTAATCTCAATTCAATATTTCATATCCCCGTATTTATATATTATTATAGGTGAAAAAAAAAAAT
>NW_015506145.1:183203-195868 GCF_001515645.1 Sinocyclocheilus grahami
ATAGTTTGAACGTTCGTTCGTCTTGGCTCAAAGCCACTTGCTGAGAACTTTTCTTCGCGGAAGCTTTGCGTTAATTACAAGTGAGATAACTAAATATTTAATCTCTAATCAATATTTTTTGCCCAGTTAGTTTTGGTATTGAGGTAAAAGTTGCATTGCATCCGCTATATAACAGTGGGTGGTGGTCACGAAGATGACGGAGGAAATTTGACGCGTTTCCCCCTTTTGCAGCGAATTTCTTCTTGCAAGATCAGCAGACAGCCGTCCTTGATTAAATTGACTTCAGGACTCTTGTAAAAGCCAAAATACGACCAGACCACCGATTTGGTCCTCTTAGATGGCTGAAAAATCTCCCGAGCGCTGTCACTGCCTTCCGCCATAACGTCTCGTGCAAAAAGCAACAACAACAGCAACATTGCATGCTGCTTCTGCGTCAGACTGATGCTGGCTGGACATGATTTACCGCGAGTTTTCAAAATCGCAATAATCAAATACGGTTTTGATGATAATTAAATTTTAAACGATAATACTAACCATCAGGGCATTTTATTGTGATTTATCGTGAAACCGGTAATCGTTCTATCCCTAGTATCAATCCAAATTTTCAGAATTACTGTCACTTTTCTTTTCTTTTTAGTACAAATAATTTTTAGTGTATATGAATTCTCCAAGTTCTCACAGGTGTGGTAGGTTGTTAATCTCATTAACTGTGGACATGTTCCACAAGTTGAACTCTCATTCGGATGGAACCCAATCACTGCAGAGAATTCGTTGGTCAGCAAGTGATATAATGCTTAATTTCTCCATATTTGTCCCGATGAAGAAACAAACTCATCTACAACTTGGAAAGCCTTTTGGTGAGAATTTTCTGAAAATGTTTATTATTGAGTAAACTATTTATTTAATCCGAACAGAGGTTACAATTCTAACATGATCTCTGCATTTGGAAAGACATCAGCAAGATGTTTTTACATGTTCAGCATCTTCCAAGCTCTGTGGTCACTGCTGACGTGTCATGAGAGGGGTATAAGAGTAAGGAGTTTGAGCTAAGCAGGGTCAATGTCAAATCCCTTTCTACTTCCTCAGCCCTAAGTTGGCACTGGATGTCAGTTTTTCAGACAACAAGCTGTGCTAAGCGGTTCAGTGGTGTCTGGTTCTTGATGTGTTTATAGGCTTGGGATCTCACACAGTAACCTTGGCACTCGAGGGGTCTCTGGTTGAGGTCCCTTGTTATGAGAAATGTGATGCTCGATTAAGCAGTGGGTCAAAATCTGTTGCTGTAAGTTCTGAATGTCACTGACCTTCAGAGACATCCTTCAGCCCACCAGTGACCTGGCGAACAACGTAGGGCACGAGCGAGGATGCAAGGACTATTTTTTTAATCTTACAAAACATATTATGTCTGTTTCCATTTTGTTGTTGAGGCTGTTGCTGATTTAATCAAGTGATTATCATGTTTTGCTTGAATTAGGAAAGATTTGGCCTGCAATGACGAATTGATGCACGGTTTTGAACCACCAGGCATGAGTTGTAAACAAGATACAAAGAAAGCCTTAAGGAGTTTACTGAGGAGGGGAAAACGGCAGCCTACAGTAGCTGTAGGCTTTGAATAACTTAGTTCAAGCTGCTCACCACTACAGTTCAAAAACATAACAAATCATATTGGGGAAAAAGAAACAAATAGCCCAGAAAATTTGAATTACATTGAACTCAACAGGAAGGGGAAGGGAGGGCTGAGGTCGGTATAGATGGTTATGATATGGTAATTTCAAGGAATTCTTTCTTGGTGATATTGTGGTCGCTGGAATGTGATTACAGCATAGAATACTGCCTTGGGATTTTTCAGATCATATGACAGCATCAAAGCCAAGAGAGATGATTGGGTAATGGATGCCACAGGGGATGACTTTAATGGCTTGAAGCAGTCTGACAGCATACCACAAACACACTACATATGCTCTGGTTTAGGAGTTCTTCTGAAGTTTTGGCTTAATAGCACAGTATAGAAGTTGAGGAGTTTAATGTCTCTCACAGACCTACAGTGGAGAGAGAACAACTTGAGGAATGATAATATATATGTACTGTATGTTCAGCTAATGGCCCTACTGAAGCCAGCCTAAGGTGGATAGCTAGTTTCTCAGTCTGGTGATAGCTAGTTTGTCTATTTTGATGGCTTTAGAGTGGTTTTTGTACTTGCAATTTGATCGGGGTGGTAAATTAACTGGCTGACCAACCTTAGTTTCCTAAGCCTTGGCATAAGCTGCTGTTTTCAGGAGGGGAACCCCCCCAAGGAACTAAAAATTATACATTATTTAAAGCACATTCAATTTATTGTAACATATCTGTGATATATTTTAAGTTATTACACTGTAAACCCAAGCTTGGTCCATATCCAATTTTGACATGTGTTACATGCAAGTGTGTTACTTGCTAAACCCAGTGCACTATATTGACAGGAGGGGGTATTGACTGTGTCTGCATTGACTGTGTTAAGGTGACCTCATCATTATGAATTAATGAGGTGGAATGCTAGTAGTCTCAATTCCAGGTGGTCTCCTGATGTTTGTGTCTGGAGTGAAACTGAGAAAGCACTAAATCTCCTGTACACAGAGCACCTTCCAATAAGGGATGCCATTGAAAGTCACCCTTTTCCAAAGTATTTTATTGGGGTGTCAAAGGTAACAATTTAACACATAATTAAATGTTTGACAAGGTTTTTTTTTTCTTCTAACACTGTTGATGCATTTATTCAACTGGACATTGTTATGGTTTAATTTTTTTCTTTGTAAGAGCGGCAGCTGTTGAACACACAAAACAGTCACCAAGCAGAGCTCCTGTTTATCGGTAAATGTGGAAAAAAATACTTAATGGCTTTTTTATTTTATTTTATTAAATTTTTTTTATGAGAAGGGCTTAAAAAATAGGATAAGTCATGATTAAATATTTTAGTCCATTGACTTTAATTTCATTACTTTGTATAGCTTCCTTTTGCAAAATTATAAAAAAATATGTGCGTGTGTGTGTGTATATAGGAGGGGAGACACAGCATATATTTAACTGCATATATTTAATTTATAAAAATGCTTAGACTTGGTATATGAATGGAAGCAGTGTTGTAGTATAATTTTAATAGCATGAGGGGAAAAATGACCTTTTCATGAGTCAAACATTCTTTTTAAACAATCAAGCAGTCTGGAAATAACAGCTACTGAGCTCTATAGTTCTTCCTGCTTTATCCAGTGTGGACACTGCTTCAGCATATGACAGAGGACAGAGTAATTCTAAATGACTCTGCAATAATGTAAACACTCTACGGCTCTGTACTGGATATTGAAGAGGACTCCTGCATGAGGTGGACAGTATGATGAAGTACAAGCTAGACATCTGTTTGTATATATGTGAGAGAGCTGTGCTGATTTACCCTTCACATGCCGTAGTTATAAGCACACACAGAGCACTTAGGTTTCTGCCAAGGTTAAACATAATATGCATTCACCAAATATGCAGCATCTACAGTTTAAAGTGACATTTTTACCTCATTTATACCTGACGTCATATTACAGTGATTATGATTGTGTTCACCTTCACTATCTAAATTAGACCCTTTTTAACAGATCTGTATCAAATACTGAACTGAAGTGTTTGGAATCTGCAGTAAATGTTTCCTGACTATTTCCCAATCACCAGGTCAAAGAGTGTGTAAAGACTTTGTAAGCTTTGTAATTGTTAATACTCTTTTTGATCTAATCAGAATGAGTCATTTGTAATAACATGATGTCTCCACAGAGATGTCTTGATGGAATCTGTCTGCCTAAGAGCATTGCTTTTCTAATCCTGTGGTCTGCTTCTCTTGAATTTGAATCACAGATATGCTAATACTCTTTAGCACAGGACAATCAGCCTTAGCAATTTTGTGGCCAAGATGATGTAATTCTTTAAAATGTATGGACACTGAAGTCTAAAGCCTTCTTATTCTTTATGACTGTTATTACCATTAGCGTTTGTCATAGTTTTTGTGTTGTGTCTGTACGAAAGACTTTGTCACAACTGGTGTCTCGACAGTTCACTAAAAATGATAATATGTTTCTGTTTCAGATTTAAAACTCAAAGTGTGGTCATGTTTACCGTTATTCAGAAAATGTAACACCAGTAATTTCAATAGGAATCCATGCGGTCACAAATTTCGCATGAGGGTGAAAGATTTCTCCACATAGACTTGGCTGCAATTTGGTCTTATGAATTCGCCAGTTTGACCAGCAAAAAACTGCTTGGTTTGAAAGTAACTTCTGTGTGAGCGGTGCTTCATACATTGCTACGACAATAGACAATGGACCTTTTTCCTGCAAACAAATGTAACACCAGTAATTTCAATAGGAATCCATGCGGTCACAAATTTCGCATGAGGGTGAAAGATTTCTCCACATAGACTTGGCTGCAATTTGGTCATATGAATTCGCCAGTTTGACCAGCAAAAAACTGCTTGGTTTGAAAGTAACTTCTGTGTGAGCGGTGTTTCATACATTGCTACGACAATAGACAATGGACCTTTTTCCTGCAAATTTATGGAGAGTTTTTGTCAGTGTGACCACACTTTCGCTGATTTAAATTTAAGTGTCCTTTGTGATTCTCAGTCAGATGATGCTGCAGAGAAAGAAAGCTGTTTTTACCACTGCATGTTGATTTGGGGATACTTTCATTCTAGAACATCTTTCTTCATCTTGCAGTGTCTCTGGTTGTCATAACAATAACTTCATGCGCTCGCTGCCTCTCCCTGTTGTCCTCTCAATTCAGCTTCTCATGTTAGTTTAAAATAGCTAGATAAAATGTGCCCAAACAAAAACAAATATGTGGAATAGTTTTAGGTTCCAATAGGTTAAAATTATTTAATGAAATATGTTTGGAGGCCTATAACTGAAAATCTAAAAAAATCTCCACAAGCTGTTTTATGCTATTTGCATTTAATTTTGTTCAAAACTACAGATATGACAAAATAAGAATGAAATCACAGCTCTACTCTACTTAAGTTGCTCAAACCAACCTTGTTTAGAATGCAGAAAATTGCAACTCGGCATAGTTAACGTCATAGCAAATGCTAATGTAACATTTACATCATCAGTGGGTGTTTTTTTTCTTAATATCTTTCTTGCACTTACATCATATTGTCTTCCACCATATTATCAGAGCCAAATGATTGTCCAACCACTGAAATAATCAGAGAAATTAAACCCTGACTCCCTGTGTTTAGAGCTGGAGCTCTGAGATCTTCCAGTTGCAGATCAAAGAAGTTAGCATGCTCTGCCACTCTTCCCCTCTGCTCCCTTGCTTTCATTTTGCCTTGTTCTTCTCCTCTCCTCATTTCTCTGTTTGCTTCCCCTGAGTCACTGTGCTTCTTTTCTCCTCAAATGTTGGAGGATGTGAAAAGGGCTGCTGGGAACACAAGCTGCTCTTCCTCAGATACTGGACCAGTCACTGAAATCCTGCGATAAGGATTCATTCACTGCAGTGCTCTCTTTAAGTCGTACATAAAGGCATTTTCCAAAACAGTGCACTTGATGTGGACTTAAAGTCCCGTGGGGTTTGTTTGCACATCAATGAGACCATAGGGTGTCCCATTTCTCATTTTATGATTTCGGTGGATTCATAAATGTGCCCTTCTGCCAAGTCCATACTGATGTGGACTCGTCAGTATGCATCAGACTGTACACTTGAGTGTACAGTTTCGTTTATTGTTTGTGTAGTTATGGCTGCCTCCATGACCTGTATGAAGTGCAGCAGTAAAGCTTAGTAAAGCAGATTGCTGCTTCCTGAGGCATCCCTGTTTTGACACCAGCCATTGTCTCTTATTGTCTCAGTGCTTCTGACTCCAGTCTCAGCTGATTATGTTCAGTGGATGTTTTATTGCTGGAGTGATGAATGCCTAACTGGTTATACATGTTTTGATTCTTGTATGGAGCTGCAGGGTTGCATGCCTAGTTAGAGGAGTTTGATCTTTTCCCTGTTGTCTGTCTGTCGGACAGATTTGCTTTTAAAACAAAGAAAATCCATCAGTGTATTGGCTGAATTGCTCTGTGAAGAAAGGCTACAAGAAGAGAGCTTGTGCTGTGATATTACCATCGTTTTTGGACATGTACTATGAAATTCATTAAAATAACTATAGAATACAAAAAAAAAAAAAAAAAAAAAAAAATGTCTAATTTTGTATCATCTGCACTATTTTATCAACTTTTTCTTGTTCATTGGTTTTTGGTTAGAATTTGACAATCCCTGACAACATTCTGTCTGCTACATTAAAAAAATAGAAACATTTTAAAATGCATTAAGAGAATTTAGCTCATCAAATGTTCTAGTTTTTAATAATTTTAGTAGTTTTGGTAGTAATTATGTGAAAATGTTTAGATAGTTACAAGATTCCACTTTTAAATTTAGCTTTGAACACACTTCGCTCTTGAGAGCTAAATGGATTAGTACCATGCAAAGGTGAAAATGATTCACTATTATTAATGATGATATTACTTTGAGTAGTATTCATATAATTTATTTTCCAGGTGTTTCATTGCCCCCAGCAACTGTAATAGGAATGGTTGTAACATTCTGTCTTCTAGTATTGATTGTGATATGATGAACTGGGCTAGTCTTTTTCATTAAACATTTCATTAATGATGCAGTTAGTTTTGGCACATCTTATTTTTTTATTTTTAAATACTAAAAGATGGACATTTATATTTGTAGTTGTCTGAGAGTCAAGGGAAATTGCAGTAGCAGTTGCTCTCCTACTTTACCATTCGCTATCATGGTACATTTTAAAGTACCATGGTATTATTACAGTGTGATACCATCATTCTTCCATGGCTCCATCACATACTTTTTTTGTACTTAATTGTGACTTATTAACTGTCTGCCAGTTACATGCTGGTTCCACGCTCCATTTATTATTGCGAAAATGTTGTGTTGACCAATGAATGTATTTGCTTTAGACCGATTAATGAGCATGTCCGTAAAACAACAGTGACATTTAAAATTCAGCTTGTTCTTCTCTTTGGAACATTCATGATTATTTTAAAGGGGGCAGGAAGGTTGTTTGTTTGCTAACGTGTGTGTGTTTGTATGAGTCATGGACCCACTTAATTGCCACGGTTTCTCCACGCAAACCAAAGCTGCTATACCAGCAACTTGGCTTTTTGCAGAGCGAATTTCTTGGAAGACGGATCTGATATTGAATTTAACCTGTGGTAGTCCATTGGTTTGTAGTGGCTGTTATTCTTTTGTGAAAGGCTTACAAAAAAAATTTCCCCCTCTAATATCTTTGTGACATTTATGCAAAAGTCTTTCGCTGTCTTAAGGCATCTCTTTGCCATAATTTTCTTTGCCTTTGTTCTTGCATCTTAAAAAAAAACAATCAGTGGCTCTTCGTTGAGGTGTTCAAAGAACAGCTGTGGCATTTTAATTCTAAACTAACTGATCCTAAATTAAAGAGTCATTTGTTTCCCCACACTATGTCATATGGACCTCTCAGTCTTGCAGATATTTATTTCTTGTTTTTTCTTTTTAATTTAAACACTTTATGATGTGGTTCTTTTTTAATTGCTCACGCTGCATCAGAGAACAGATCCAGAGTTTATACACGAATCTTCTCATGCATTTCTTATGGAATATAACCAAGTTTACAGCAGAGCCGTTTCGGTGCGCTGTGTATTACAGGCTCCCCTAAGTGAGATGTGTACTAATTTGCCGGAAGGCAACGAGGTTCCACTGAAAAACTGATATTGGATTTTCTGAGTATGATTACACCACCTCCATCCTTGCAGGAAAAAAAAAACACACACCAAAATAACAGATTCAGACAAATTCAGCTAACTAGTTCAGTACTAGCACAATTATTTTCAGCTGTCAGATACAATAACCTTTCTCTTCTGTTTAATATGACATACATGCAGAAAAATGAAACAGGCTGTCGTCATATGCTTATCTCTGGTTTGAGAAATTATTACATGCCTGGTTGATTTTAGGGTCAAATGATAAATCGTTTATGCCTATGGTATATTTTATGAATAGGCTGCCACAGTGCTAGATGGTTGGGGGTATTTTAAGGAGGTATCTCACGACTTTGACAGAGTCTCTTCCTCCTAGGTAGGTAGATGTAGGAAGCTGAAGTGAAGAGGATGTGTGGGTGAGGAAGTGTTTAAAATCACACATGGAAGACTTGATTAGTACCTTTCAGTGCATCAGAGGATGTCGGAGGAAGCAACCTTACATATCTCAAAATGGAATCGGAAACTAGGAATTTTCTTTCATTTTTTTTGTTGTTTTGCTGCCCGCTGAATAAAAAGGTTAATCCAGGCATGCAGAGTGAAGTAACGTAACTGAAAAGTCACAGAGGTTGTTTGCCAGAACAGCAATGCCACTGAATGTTATTTCTTGCACCAAAGCACTCGTTGTTTGTCAGGATCATTTCACTTATGGAGCCACAAAGTCTAGAAAGGAATTCTTTGAGATGTTACCTCATTCTCTCTCAGGATTCACCCTAAACGTCCTCTGACGAGTCATGCTTAAACAAAACATGTGGAAACCGCTGACGAACTTCGCTGCAGAAACAAATACCCCTTCGCCAGTGAAATGACCGGGTGCCTTTTCTGCTGTGATGGTGAGATGATGGTTTCTCTTATTGAGACATTCAGCAGAACATGATTGAACTAATATTAAGATGTCTGGCATAAAAGAAGCCCCCAGTGGTGTTCTTAATATGAGGGATACAATGAGTCTGGCATAGATCTCTTGCCTCGAACCAACTAAGTTGCACATATTTAGCTAAACCTTTGCCAACATTGGAGTGTTTCTCATAGTGTTTAGACCAGCAACATGTCACTATTTGTTTTGGTGTGATTTAGAGGCTAAGTGGTTTGAGCAGACAAGAAATAGAGCTGCGAGTTGTTTATCACATATCGCTTACCATTCCTTTCTTGCATCAGAATCTAAGTGGACGCTCTGGGCGAACATTCCATCACTTACTTTCTTTTTTTATGAGGCTGTTCTGCATTCTTAGATCAAACATCTTTGGCAGAAATGCTGGCTGAGTGTATCCCTGAGTACTGAGAGACAGCTGGGGTGTGGCGATGGGTGGACGGGAGTTGGCCAGTGCCCACTCAACAGGGCTTCTGCCCTTTATCTCCATCTTTTGCTTGGCAGATTTGTGAGTATACACTACTGTTCAAAAGTTTGGGGTCTCTAAGATTTTTTTAATGTTTTTGAAGGAGGTCTCTTACGCTCTCCAAGGCTGCACTTTTTTGATCAAAAGTACAGTAAAAATGGTACAATTGTGAAATATTTGCAGTTTTAAAAAAGCTGTTTTACTATAATTTGAATTTTTAAATTTGAATTTTCAGTAGCTATTATTCCAATCTTCAGAGTCACATGATCCTTCAGAAATCATTCCAATAAGCTGATTTGGTTGTAGCGAATCAGCTCATGGGGAAATATGAATAATTAAGCATAACTAGTTATAATTAACTATTCATATTTTAGATCCGCTGTAGATATTTAGCTGACCACTCAGGGTCAACTGTCTTGTCAATTCTAAGAACGTTAATTTCCTGGTTAAGGGAAATAACTTTCTTACTGTACAATTCTATAAGCTTGTAACGTAAATCTGCATGATTATTGACTCCGGTTATGAGCAAACAATGAACACGTCAAGCGTGATACAAGTAAAGTTTTATTAACTACATAAACACTTAAACTAGTCCAACATACTACATAAACACATAAACTGGTCTAACATACACATACACACACACACACACACACACACATACAGTTGGTATAGGAAAGGGTTAAAGTTTAACTCAGCACAGAAAGAGGCATAAAGAATGAATTTTATGGAAAACTTTGCATATTCAGCAGATCTAAAACCTGAGGGAAAACGTCAGATTCTTAGATCAAACACACCTTGTAAAAAGGTGTAACTGATACTTAATGTATCAAATTAATAAGACTAAGTTTGATACTTGCGAGTCTCGGCTGTCGGAAAGAGATTCCTGATCTTCGATTTCAGGGACCTAATATATATTGCCTATGTACCACCATATAATATACACGCTTGTTTCGATCATAAGAAGGCAAATTCATAGATACTAAACAAGGTAAGATTACATATAGTGAAAAGGGATGATCAGGAATGGGTTCCCTCACAAGCATACTAAAATAGTCTAAGAATATCAAAGACAAAATACACAATGACAATAATATACTCAATGGCCTGAAGAATATGTGTGTTCATTCAAATAACGTTTTTTCTATGAATTAACTAGAACACAGTCCATTTCTACTCTGCTTTTCCTTGGGACATGCAGGGATTTTCCCTGCTTTACATACTTTTGGCCAATAAACCCAGTGATATCAGCGTTGGTTGCCATGCAACAAAGAGGCCTGTTCGACTTCCTGGGGTGTTACGCATTCCGGGGGGAAGGGTTCATGGGTCCTCATATGGCTTGTTAACTGAGGTTACAGAGTATTTGTTATATAAAAAGAGAATATATAGTGTGTTGGATTGGTCCAGACGCTACATGGTGCTCAATAAACATTTCTTATTATTGTCACAGTTATTACTTATTACTATCCACAGATTGTGGAAACTGATACTTTTTTCATGAATCTTTGATGAATATAAAGTTCAAAAGAACAACTTTTGTTTTTTGTTTTCAGATTGTAAGATCTCATGTGGAACGATTACCTAAAACATATTGATATATTTATAAATGAATAATTCATGATATTTGTGCGAAAAATATTTTACCTTGAAACATGTATTTAAAAAAAAACAAAAAAACATATAGTATTTAATTTAATTTGACACCATATGGCATTTTATGTAATTGAATTTAAACATTTTGTAGAAAATTATATATTTAGGTTCTCTAAATATATACAGTATATTTATATATCCTCTAATTATATATATATAGGTTTTTCAAAACTAAACCAACCACAATACAATCAGTACTTTTAAGAACTTGGCACGCACATTTAAAACTAGATTAAAACATCTAATGTTCTTTATTTTTGACACTCTTATGTGTTTTATTTTTGCACGGTAGTGTTTCTACATTTAAAATAGCAAAAAGTGGTCTTCTAATATTCTATATTTTCCTCTAATATTCACCGATTCCGATTCTTTTCGATTCCATTGTGATTAAATAAAGATATCAAACATTTATCCTTTGTTTCTTTTTTGCAAACCATTTATTGGAGTTGAATACCATGAACAAAAATCTAACAGGCTACATAAAAACTGGACTCTTTAAGAGCTGTTTGTGTGCAAAATAGAGCTGCATGATTCTGGATAGGGATGCACCGATACTGGTATCGATATCGGACCCGATACTGAGCTTCTGTACTCGTACTCGTTAAAATGCCCCGATACCAAACGCCGATACCACACAACATGTGATAAGTGCCATATTCAGACAAAGAAACACTGACAACAGACAGCAGAATGGAGTTATTAGAGATTAAGGATGTATACGAAGTATATGTATGCAATGAATATAATGTTAAACATTCAGTATTAACGCCTGTATAGCTGATGTGTGCGAGCTGATAAACAAATCACGCTGAGTGGATTGAGCGCGCGGCAGCACAGATGCGCAAGTTTGTAAAGTGAATATACCTTTCTCACAGACATCACTGGAAAGTTTGTAGTTCGGTCAGATATGTCATAAACAAGTAAGAAAAACAATGCACAAGTTACTTAACGGTAGAGAGAGAGAGAGAGCGAGCGAGCGCGTGTGCAATTCTGTTGTATGATCTTTGATGTTCACTCACTTAGCACATGCATCATTTGGATTAAAACTACATCTTAAAAATAAGACCATTTATAGGGGCATTCACTATAAACATCATTTATTTTCAATCTTAGGCATACATGACTTTCAGGCAAAAGTGAATCTAGCCTGTGTGAAATGTGCTAGGCTGTACTTGTCCCTCTCATTCTGCACCAGTACAAATATGTGCACGCGTTGCGCGTGTTTTGCTTACTTGAGTGTTTCTGCATTATATGAGTGGCTTCGGAATATAAATCGCTGCACGTTTCAGATGAAAAAAAACATGACATCTATTTCTGAAAATATCACAGTTAGGAGATTTATAACGAGTGGTTCCCTGCATTATTACAGCAAAGCGCGTGATTACAGTACTAAACCGCTGCAATGGAGCAGCTCTAATGCTATTAAATTAAAGATGATGTACCATAGAGCAAAAATATTAACAGTGAAAGTAACAAAAACTTGTAAAATAAATTTTAATGGCCGTAATTAAGTGTGAAAATAACCGAAGGATATACAGTCAAACCAAAAATTATTCAGAGACCAGATATAATTTTTTATATATTTTTTAGTGGGTGCAGGACACTATAGTTCATTTATGTAAGTGAAGACAGCAAAATAAAGTAAACTGTGATAAATTATATCCAAAAATTCTTCATATGGTGGACTACCAGTAAAACTGATAATAAATTTGGGACCAAAAATTATTCAAACCGAGTTTGGGAAACAAATTGAAGTTCAGGTTTGCATGAAGCTGGATGACAGCATGCCCAGGAGACTACAGGCTGTCATTGAGGCTAAGGGTTACCGACTAAGTATTGATAGTTGTGTAAATACTAGGGATGCACA
>NW_015506145.1:196223-197944 GCF_001515645.1 Sinocyclocheilus grahami
TGCACGCGTTGCGCGTGTTTTGCTTGCTTGAGTGTTTCTGCATTATATGAGTGGCTTCGGAATATAAATCGCTGCACGTTTCAGATGAAAAAAAACATGACATCTATTTCTGAAAATATCACAGTTAGGAGATTTATAACGAGTGGTTCCCTGCATTATTACAGCAAAGCGCGTGATTACAGTACTAAACCGCTGCAATGGAGCAGCTCTAATGCTATTAAATTAAAGATGATGTACCATAGAGCAAAAATATTAACAGTGAAAGTAACAAAAACTTGTAAAATAAATTTTAATGGCCGTAATTAAGTGTGAAAATAACCGAAGGATATACAGTCAAACCAAAAATGATTCAGAGACCAGATATAATTTTAGATTTTTGTTTTAATGGGTGCAGGACACTATAGTTAATTTATGTAAGTGAAGACAGCAAAATAAAGTAAACTGTGATAAATTATATCCAAAAATTCTTCATATGGTGGACTACCAGTAAAACTGATAATAAATTTGGGACCAAAAATTATTCAAACCGAGTTTGGGAAACAAATTGAAGTTCAGGTTTGCATGAAGCTGGATGACAGCATGCCCAGGAGACTACAGGCTGTCATTGAGGCTAAGGGTTACCGACTAAGTATTGATAGTTGTGTAAATACTAGGGATGCACCGATACCACTTTTTCCAGTACTCGCCCGATACCGATACTTTTAGTTTTGGTACTTGCTGATACCGAGTAGGTATGCAACGATTATAGATTTTGTTGGTACGATTATTGTCTGAGGAATAATCACGGTTTTACGATTACGATGATTATTATGCATTTATTCATTTATAAAATCACATGAACACTCTTTAGATATTAAAGTGTTATTTATTGCTGGCTTTTGAAACAGAAATAACACAGTAACCAACAATACAGCACAAAATAATAATAAACAAAAGACAAAAAAAAGTCCATCTCTCCCACTGGAATTAAAAAAGGTGACCTCTGCTCCGTAAACATCCATGACAGTATTTCTCTTTTGAAAATAACAAATGGAGATAGATTGCAAAAGTATGTAATGTTTTCAGTTTGTACATTCTTTACATTTTCTTTTGGACCTGGGGTAGAGAATTTGGAAATATGGTGAAAAAAAATATTGTTGGTTTTTTACTTATGAATAATACTACAACAGGGATAGTAAATAACAAAGTTAATGAAGTAGCCTATTATTAATATACGACTAATATTAACTTTATTTGTCCCACAGGGGAAACTGTTACTAATGATGGAAATAAACTGAAATATTATTGTAATCAACTGTCATCCATATGTATTCATTTTAATAATCTTTATAATAATTTAAATGATTTTACATGTGGCCTGAGAAAATAATTTCTATGTCTATTATTTTGGTTTGTGAGACCGGAGATCGCGCTCAGCACATGTACAAACATTCAGGAGGACACAAACTTCTTGAGAATGCTGCCCCATGACTTTTATTAATAAAATAGATGAAATAGCCTACTGGAGAGACGTACAGACGCAGGTAGGCTAATTCATACAGGCAACTGTCACCTCTCTCTCTCTCTCTCTCTCTCATAATGAATTCAAGTAGCTAAATGTTATAATTCATTAATTCAAATAAATGTGATCTTACAGCACTATTTCATCTCTTTCTGATCTGAAGCGGGCAGAATGTGGAGCTAACGAGCTGTAGCTTCGCGTCAGGTGGTTCTTGCCTTCA
>NW_015506145.1:198015-211844 GCF_001515645.1 Sinocyclocheilus grahami
GTCAGGTGGTTCTTGCCTTCACGTCATGCATTAAAATCGTTCAATGTACAGCTAGCCGTGCATTATCCAATATGTATTCGCTCTTTAGCAGCAGTTTTTTACAGCAATATTTAAATGGCACCCTGGTCATTCTTGGTGTACCCAAAATGGTCCCACACTATCGACAGGCACTTCTCTGGTGTAAATAAAGCTTTGCTGTTTGGTCCCTCTGTCATAATTCATCTAATGCATGTATTAGCCTCCGTGCCTCTGATAAGCACGTCATTTTAAGCTATAAGAGAAAGGTATATTCACTCGACAAGCTCGCGCATCTGTGCAGCGCTGCGCACTCAATCCACTCAGCGTGATTTGTTTATCAGCTCGCGCACATCAGCTATACAGGCGTTAATACTGAATGTTTAACATTATATTCATTGCATACATATACTTTGTAGACATCCTTAATCTCTAATAACTCCATTCTGCTGTCTGTTGTTCTGTTGTCGGTGTTTCATTGTCTGAATATGGCACTTATCACATGCTGTGTGGTATCGGGGTTTGGTATCGGGGCATTTTAACGAGTACGAGTACAGGAGCTTAGTATCGGGCCCGATACGGTGCATCCCTAGTAAATACTGTCATACTAACAGCTGTCTGAATAATTTTTGGTTGATTGTAATCCATTACATGCCTTTCTATCAAAGTTATATAACATTATCAAGCTGAATTTGTTCGGACACAGTTTAACTCTTGAGTTCTTGTCATATTTTATTACCATTTTCTAAACTATAGAAAATAAACTGTGATAATGTGAGAAATGTTGAAGGTGTCTGAATAAATTTTGGTTTGACTATCTATTTGATAAATGAAGTTAACCAACTAACATTATACATACTCTTTTGGTTTCTGTACCAAATATTTAAAAAATTTACAAATGCAATAAAAATATTGGTATCAGTACTCGGTATCGGCAAGTACCAAAAATAAAAGTATCGTTATCGGGCGAGTACTGGAAAAAGTGGTATCGGTGCATCCCTAATTCTGGATAAATGATTCTGGAGTTTTTTTCTTTTCTTTTTTTCCCCCAATGGAAGTTGTGGTTCTCTCATGACTCTGAAGAAAAAAATATTAGACAACTAAACAAAATCACATGTAATTTATGAATTAATGATTAAATGACTCACTCAAGATGTACTTGTTTCATTACTGGATAAATCAGCATTCTTGAATGAATCTCTTGTATTATTCAAAGACAAATACATTTTAACAGCCCCTTTTCGCCACCTACTGGCTTAATAATGTAATTGACAAGTATTCATTTGAAGTGTCAATTTCAAATTACTTTCAAAAGGTGATTTACTCTATTTTAATCGCTACCATACACACCGTACACAGTTTTTATCTGAACTATAAACTTTTATCCCAGTACTTCTGTGATTTACTGTGATTTGAATGTTTGTAACACAAAAATAATGATACTGTGTGGCTGAAAAGACTGTGAAGCCGTTTCATTCATGACAGATGACAGCTGCTCTCTTTAGGTCAATGGTAGTGCGAACGCAAATTTAAATGTTCAAATCACACTGGTGTGATCGTATGCTGCACGGACGGACGAACCAACAAGTGATCACAACATTGATCGCACACGTCAAAGGTTGAGGAAACAGACGAATCATTGTAATTTAGGAATACACTTTGGTGTTTGAATCGTGTTCACAATCTTTAACGATCTATGAAATTAACGTGCTTTGTCATGTTGGTGGTGACACCTCTCTTGCAACATGTTTAGCTATCACAGATATTATACTTGGCTTTTTTGGCTTCTGATCGCAAATGTAGTCAAACTTTGGAGTGCTTAGATTAGCGAGCAAGGTCCTGGCAGATCGCTATGTCTGGTCCTCACAGAAGAAGAAAAAAAGTGCTAGGAATCGATAGGCGGAATCGAAATTTTTATTTGACAACAAGTATCCGATTCCTAACCTTAAGTATCCGATTCTGGAATCGGAATCTATTTTCGATTCCCAACCCTACCCAGAATGGCATCATAGTAACGCCACTGAGCAAGAGGGAGGAGATATAGTTAAACAATAGAAGTGGTTGGTGGTTTACTGGATGACTGATGATAAATTCTTCAATATCATTCAAAAATAACTAGGGCTGGGTATTGAGTTTGATACTTTTTAGGCACCGACCGAATTGCCTCGATACCATCGAGTATCGGAAAAACGTCTCGTCGTTCGGTACCAAATTTCGATACCTAAGGGTTTAATCTCATCCACGTCAGTGAGCCAATAAAGGCCCGGGTATACTTCACTTTCCGCGTTCCGTTCCGTCTCGCGCTCAGCCGCGTCCGCACGGCTTTCAAAGTATACTCAACCGTGGATGAGTGTGGACAGACGAGCTCAACAGGCGCAGTTTGACTTGCGCTCTGTCTCTACTTTCACCTCGCGCATGCGCTGTTGTACGCGGACCGTCATCGCGGTCTCAAAAAATTGCCTGCACGCGGACGGGTTGCGCGACTGTCTGCGAGCCCTCCTGATGACGAAAATGACGTGACGCGGACGGCCGAAGTATACTTTGGCCTTAAGCCTGCAGAACTAGCCGGTGTGTTCGACTAGAAGAGGTGCGGCGCAGATCGATCAGTGTTTGACATCCGCGAGAGCGATTCGAAAGCGCACGGAGCAGTCTGCTCTCTTTAGCTCTCGTGGTACTGTAATACACCGATCGGTCTGCACCGTTCCGTCTCGCGCTCAGCCGCGTCCGCACGGCTTTCAAAGTATACTCAACCGTGGATGAGTGTGGACAGACGAGCTCGACAGGCGCAGTTTGACTTGCGCTCTGTCTCTACTTTCACCTCGCGCATGCGCTGTTGTACGCGGACCGTCATCGCGGTCTCAAAAAATTGCCTGCACGCGGACGGGTTGCGCGACTGTCTGCGAGCCCTCCTGATGACGAAAATGACGTGACGCGGACGGCCGAAGTATACTTTGGCCCTAAGCCTGCAGAACTAGCCGGTGTGTTCGACTAGAAGAGGTGCGGCGCATATCGAGTGTTTGTTTCGATACCCAGCCCTAAAAAGAACAAACCATCCCCAAGCCCACAGTGGATGAATCAGAGTGTAGAATGTAGAATCAGAGTTTTCTGATTTTAAAATGCTGACTGAATACACTTGAACTTGCCTTTGATTTCATTTGCAATGCACATGGTCTTAATTATATTTGTAATCTCAGGAAAGTTGTTATCATTTGCTTTTTGTACTGTACGCTCCTGTCTGGTCTCATTAGTGTACTCGATTAACCTGTTTGGTACCTTTGAGGAATCAGCGCTGCTTTTAAGCACGTGTGCCCTTTCGTTAGCTGTGCCCACTGGATGGGTAATAACTTAAAGCAGATTGATGTTTAACTGATGGTGTTAAGCTTTATTGTGCCTCCTTTGTGGATTTGAAACTGGTTTTATAGAGGAGAACTCTGCTGTTATGGGGCCATTTGTATCACCTTCAGATCTTTCAACGTTATGATCTATTAAAGCAAATCTCTCACTCTTCACTTGATCTTTTCAGCTCATACTCTTCTTAAGTGGTCAGCGCTTAAAGGTCAGAAAACAGCCTTACGATGCATTCTCAGCCACTGCAAAATAGCTTATTTCATTCAGAGAAAGGCACATTGCAGTTTGAAATGGCTTCCTCTCATTCCTAGACCTCGCCTCATAAATATTGTACAAAAGTCAAAAACTTGGAAGAATAAAGAGGAGACGAGGTGGTGGGGAAGAAGAATAGAATGGAGGCGGAAAGTAGGGCAGAGAAGAGCGAGCCGGAGCAGCCCAAAATGATGATTGAAGGAGAAGAGGTGCTTATTAGAGGAGTACAAGGATTTTAACACTCCACACATCTGCTGCTGCTATTACTGTAGACAGCCCCAGTGAGGCATAAATGAGCACTGTGGCCTCCTCTTCAGTCAAAGCAGCACCTCTCACATGACTACACCACTTTTAGATATGCAGTCAAAATATCGCAAAGAAAATTGTGATGTTTATTTTGGATGTTCATGTTTTGCAAATGAAACTGGCTTCGGACATCTGAGTCTTCAGAGTTGCATTAGTTGAAGCTGAATGGGACAATCCACGCACAAATTTAAATCCTGTCATCATTTACTCGCCCTCCTGTTGTTTCCTTTTTAGGAATTTTTTGAAAAGGATTTTTATATTTTTGATACAGTGAAAGTCAGTGTTTGATATTGGCCGCCTCCGTGAAAGCAGCACCTCTCACATGAATGACCCATATTTAGATATGCAGCCAAAACATTGTGAGGAACATTGTAATATTTTTGTTGGCATTTCGTGAATGAAACTGGTTTTAGGCGTCTGCCGGTTGGAGTCTTTGGAGTTGCATTTGTTGAACTTGAATGGGACAATCTACCCCTCCCCCCACCCTCAAAAAATGTCAATGTTTTAAATATGTCATCATTTACTCACCCTTATGTTATTTCTATTTTAGAGCACAAAAAATATATTTTAAGGTCCAATGTTGACGCCCTCAGTTTAATCAGCATCTCTCACATTACATATAGATATGCAGCTGTGAGGAAAATTGTTATATTTTTAATGGCTTTTTGAAAATGAAACTGGCTTTAGACATCTGTCAGATGGAGTTTGGAGTTGCATTTGTAGAAGCTAAGAAAAAATCTACCCAAAAATGAAAATCCTGTTATCGTTTACTCACCCTCATTTTATACTTTTAGAACCCAAAGAGATATTTTGAAAAATGTCTAAGTGATTTTTTTTTTGTCCATACAGTGTCTGTGCAGCACCTTTCACATGACTACACCAAATTTAGATAAAATGCAGCCCAAATATTGTGATGTTTTTTGATGACATTTTGTGAATTAAACTAGCTTTAGACATCTATAGGTTGTAGTCTTTGGAGTTTGGAAATCCACCCCAAAATGAAAATTCTATCATCATCATTTTTATTTATTAATTTTTTGGTCCTTGCAATGAATGTCAGTGGGGTCCACTGTTGTTTTGGACCCCATTGACTTTCATTGTATGGACAAAAGCAGTTTGTGTTCTTCAGAAGAAAATAAGTCAAACAGTTTTGGAACGACATGAAAGTGCCAAAAAAGCCTTTTTATTTTTGGGTTGATTATGCCTTTCATTTCAGATGTATCTGTTGGTGAGCCCTAATTAAATGCATCACAGACTTTGTTGTTGTGGAAACAAAGACAGGACCATTTTGTTCAGCAGGTATAATGCCAGAGAATGTTCAGAGTGCTGCGTTTTTCTTATGCGAAGGCATTAATGCTATGTGAATTTGGCTGATTCTTCTCTCAAGTAATCCGGGCTGCTCGTCTTGTGTATATTTTCCCTGGATAGTATTTATACTTTTCCTTTTCCCTGGCGACTGATGCCTCTCACATCTCGTATGGCAGAATAGAGTGTATATGGTTATGTTATGTGCTGTGTAAATGTCTGTACGTCTGGAAGCATTTGCGTAAAGAAGTCTGGGTTAAAAAAACCACTGCCCTGCTGCTTTTGCTTGTACTGTATATGCAATATGATGTCTTTTAATCAATTCTTCAATGTCAAAAACTGGTAATTTCACAAGCAGAGTCGCAAACACTCAATTACTCGGGTAACCAAGGGAAACCTACCGGGGGAACAAATCGGAGTGCTTTTTGGTTTATGAGAAAGAAAGGGTTTTTAGAAATGTACTGGTGGCTTCTGAAGCTGAAATGAAAATGTGTGTTTATGAATGTGTTTATGTCCCCAGAAGAGCTACTCAAGCTGCTAATGCTGTTATTTCTGCAGTCTCCACACACTTTCACACAACAGAATTTTGATTTAATTGGCTGTAATTCTTCTTCTCTCCCTCTTCTTGTGTAGATCTGGATGTAAAAGGGTGGTCACTCTGAGAAGAAATGGATTGTTTCAGCAACTCATAAATACAAACATTAGGGGCACAATGTAAAAGTAGGGATTCATAGCATATTGGGTATATTAGAGATGTTTAAATATATCAGTATTCAAATTTGATACAAATCAGTTAATATTATATTTATAATGGAATAATTGTGCATTCTCTTTTCCTCTATTTTTACATTTGAATTATATCTACGTCAGTGTCTACTTTAAGTGTTTAAAAATGCTAATAATTTAATAACACTCATAAATGTCATTCTTATCAAGTCTCAAAATTAAAATCCATTTTTCATGTTGTACATTATAATGCGATGCCTAAATTCACTTGTAGCATTTAAAATCATTGATTTCTTTTTATCTGCATAAGATTACAAAAATAGTATAGACCAATTACACAAAATTGTATATTTAAATACTATTAGAATATGTATTATTGTTATTTAGATTTTTACATATTTAGATTTAAATTTTAGTTTTGGTAATTGTATGTATTTAGTAATTTTTATTAGTGCGTGTATATATATATATTTTTTTTTTATAGAATATGTCTTTATTTTTTTCAATTTTTAATTTTTTGTACTTAAACTTAGTACTTTACAGCTTTTTAATTTTTAAGTTTACGTTTTTCTTGTAATATGTTTATTTTATTTTATTTAATTTCAGTGTTGTTATCAAGTCGTTAATGATAACACTGAAAATGATCTCTTTTTGTAGGACCCAAAATTGTATTATTGAAATTCATATGAAAAACCCATATTAAATAACCACCATGGGGTCCTTTTGGCATGACCCTACTGGTAGATTGCCACTAAACCATGCGGCAGTAAAAAAAAAAAAAAGTCTCCTTTTCACTGTCTATTGTGGTTATGGCCCTGGATAAAAACTATTTTATTCAAACCATTAATGTTAATGATCCTCAAGATGTAACACTGATATAAATGATTAATTTATTAATTAATAATTGAATAATGGTGTGGTCATGGGAGTTTAACAGTAAAAATAGATGCTGATTGGTAAATGACTGTGCTCATTGAAGTCCTGATGGAGTACAGACTTGCGTGAGGATGGATACACAATCTCCCATCAGCAGCTCCTTACTGGCCACTGAGATGATTAATGCAGTGACCTCTGTCAGTCTCAAGAGTTAATGAAAATACCCACTCCACCGGCACACCACCGCTCATCACGCATCATTATGTTGCTTATTTCTGTCAGTTAACTATCCTTAATTTACTCTGTGTTTGTGTGTGTGTGTGTGTGTACGTTAGTTTCCAGTGCATGTGTGTTGATGTGAAGGGGCTATTCTTGTATCTGTGCTGTTCAGCGCAACATCAGACCCAATCATGTGTCCAGTAATGGGTGGCCATTAAAGCAGGAAATGTTGCTAAAGTGAGTCTAGATCATTCAGAGGCATAGATCTATCGATCGATCTATCGATCTATCTATCGATCTATCGATCTATCTATCTATCTATCTATCTATCTATCTATCTATCTATTAAAGGTGTTTCTTGAATTTTAACTTTATTTATAGATTTAAACTTTTGTTCACTTGTACCAATTAAAATTATTGCTTTGTTTGTTTACAAAAAATTAAATTATAATATAGAATTGTAATAGTCATTTATTGGATGATCAGGATTATTGAAATATTTAAATTATTAAATATTTAACTCAATGTTTTGAATTAGCTTTTATTTTTATATTTTCAGATTTCATTTTAATTGTAGTTTTGGTAATTTTATGTACTTTTGTCATTATTATTAGTTTTTAAAAAAATATATATTTATATTTAGCTTTAATTTATTTCAGTTTTAGTAATTTTAGTACCTCTATGTTTCAGATACATATTTTTCAGTTTCATTATATGAAGTTCACATTAAAATGTTTTTTTTGTGTGTGCAATGTTGTCTTCATATGCAAAAAGTGAAAATATTTCACTGTGTATTTAGAGTGCTAGGTATGAAATTATTAAGAAAATATTACAGACCAAACCAAAATACAGAAGTGAAAATTGATTTGTGAGCTAATTTTTATGATAAATTGATAGTACCTGATGGGATGTACTGGTAGTTTGAGACTTTTCTTTAATCTAATATCTACCTGATATTAGATTTGTAAGCTTGGCTTGTTTTGGCATGTTTGTTTTATTTAATTAATATTTAGATAATTTTATGAGTTTTTGTGCTGGGGATGTTTGGATTGTGTTTTAAGCATTAGGTGTTTATATTTACTGTGGGTTTTCAAAGTCTTTTGTAGCCTCATTACAAGGGCCCACGGCGTATTGAACTTTATGGTGAGTAAAACGCCACCAAAACACTGCTGTCAGCCTAGTTTGCATCGGCTTGTATTTTCTTCAGCCTCATTAGAAAATACCAGGCAGTCCTGTGCCATTCCTCAAGCCAGCACTTCAAAGAAATAATACTCACACACACAAATACAGGCCCATTCATTCTTAGGTGGGCTGACACATATTTCAATGTCTGTATTTTTACATCACTGCTAGTAAACAGGCAGCCTTATGTCATTGTGTGCCTCCAAATCAATTGTATGTACCATAGGAAATTCACTTTGTTGTTTTTGTTAAAGGCAAAGCTCATAATTTAGTCATCCTCATGTGTGTACAAGCAAACAAATTTCTTCTGTGAAACACAAAATCTTGCTTTTAACTAGTGGTTTCCTCATACAGTGAATAGTCAAAGAAGACCAAAACAACCTTTTTAAAATCTTCTTTTGTGTTACACTGAGGTAAGAAAATAATGCATGTTTGGAACCAGTGTTGTTATAGTTAACTTAAACTATTCTAAATAGTTTTCATTAAATGAAATAAAGCTGAAATAAAATAAAATCTAAAGATTATATTTAAACTTAACAGTTTGATCTGGCATTGACCTTGGCAATGAACTGAAATAAAAGAACTTTGTTGAAATGCTAAAATTACTAAAACTATACTGAAATAAATCTAAACCTAAATATAGATAAAAAAACAAAACCAATAAAGGCACAACAACCAAAAACTTTAAATTTAAGATAAAATCTGAAAATATAAAAATAAAAGCTAATTCAAAATATGAATAAATGCTATAATTGTATATACATAATATTAAAATAATACTGTTTTGAGCAATATGAATATGAGTAATTGATGGAAGTGTTCACAGATTTTTTTATTATAATTTTTTTGTTAAGTATCTGTCAATCAGGTTTGTCTAATTGGTCTCAAATTCAAATTGAAAGTGGTGAATATGAGAGTAAATTCTTTCTTTCTTTAATTTTCACCCAACCGCAGAGTTATAGGGCCCTATCATACACCCGGCGCAATGTGGCACCAGGCAGGCACGACACAATTGTTTTTTGCTAGTTTCAACCTGACACAGTTATCATTTTCACGTTCTTTTCATTATTTTCCCGCTTTAGCAAGTTAACTGAATAATGGAAATTTGTTGTATTTTTTTATAAACCCGTGAATAAAAATGTGGTGGACTGAGTCACTGCTGGCTGAATTGGAAAGGGCGATTTTCACATGAAGCATTGGCCTCGAGTGTGGCATGTGACGCAGTATTCAGAAAAACGGCACCAGTCTTCTACTAAGCATGTACGCAAGCCTTAAGCTTCACCCTCAGCTTGTGACAGCTGAAATGGATCATGTGAAATGTGCGATCGCATCGCCGATCACTCTTGAGAAACTTAAAGGTGCAGTACGGAGGGACGAATATCCAAACTTTTTTACTGCAGCTTGGCTTGCACTCACGTTGCCCGTTGGTTCGGCTACATCAGAAATAAGGTTCTCAGTTATAAGGAGAATAAGAAACTGGCTCCGATCTACCACACAGAGAATGATTTGGCTGAAAATTTATCAGAAGAGATGAAAGAAAGATAGTGGTCATCTACGCAATTCGGAAAAAAGAGCATTTCTGCATAAGGTATGTTTTTTTTTTTTTTTTTTGTCTTTGTACAGCAGTTATTGATCATTCTAAATGTATTTTTAATGTAGAATATGTGTTACATAAATACATGAAATGTAAAACATATAAAAACGTGCTCATGTCTCGTCTGTCAGTGGGTGCCCCCCCACGCATAAAATTTAAACTCCGCCTATGCCACCAGGAGGGAACAGTTAATGAAAAAGTCTGTGAAAGTGATTTTGTGCCTCTTTGAGATGGCAGAATAATGCGTCGTTCGCTTGCAGAACGCAAGCTTCTAGAGGGCACATAACTCTGAAGTAATGAATTTAGATAAAGGGGTGCAGAGCCAGTGGTGATTTTGTAGGCAAACGTTAATGCCTTGAATTTTATGTGAGCAGCTACTGGTAGCCAGTGCAAATTGATGAACAGAGGTGTGACGTGCGTTCTTTTCGGGTCATTAAAGATTAATCTTGCAGCGCATTTTGGATTAATTGTAGAGATTTGATAGAAGTGGCTGGAAGACCTGCCAAGAGAGCATTGCAATAGTCCAGCCTGGATAGAACAAGAGCTTCTAGCTGTGTTGCGTGTTCTGAAAGAAAGGGCCTGATCTTCTTAATGTTGTATAAAGCAAATCTGTAGTACCGGGCAGTTTTAGCAGTGTGTTCTGAGAAATTCAGCTTATCAATCACAACTCCAAGGTTTCTAGCGGTTTTTGAAGGATGTTATGGTTGATGAGCCTAACTGGATGGTGAAATGTTGATAAAGTGATTGGTTTGTTGAAAACACAAGCAGTTCTGTCTTAGCCAGGTTGAGTTGAAGGTGATGGTCCGTCATCCAACAAGAAATGTCTGTTAGACAAGCTGTGATGTGAGCAGCTATCGTCGGACCATCAGTATGGAATGAGAGATAGAGTTGAGTGTCATCAGCATAGCAGTGACATGAAAAGCCATGTTTCTGAATGACAGAACCTAGTGATGCCATGTAGGCAG
Source organism: Sinocyclocheilus grahami (assembly GCF_001515645.1). Taxonomy (NCBI): domain Eukaryota; kingdom Metazoa; phylum Chordata; class Actinopteri; order Cypriniformes; family Cyprinidae; genus Sinocyclocheilus; species Sinocyclocheilus grahami. The sequence goes on from NW_015506145.1 coordinate 208,804, forward strand.
AGAAGAGAAGTGGTCCAGGAACTGAGCCCTGAGACACCCCAGTAGTTAGATGTTGTGACTTGGACACCTCACCTCTCCAAGATACCTTGAAGGACCTATCTGAGAGGTAAGACTCAAACCACTGGCGTGCGGTTCCTGAGATGCCATTTTCCAATAGGGTTGACAGGAGAATCTGGTGGTTCACCATATCAAAAGCAGCGGACAGATCCAGCAAGATAAGTATAGAAGATTTGGAAGCCGCTCTTGCCAGTCTTAGGGCTTCAACAACTGAGAGCAAGGCAGTCTCGGTCGAATGTCCATTTCTGAAGCCAGATTGGTTGCTGTCCAGGAGGTTGTTCTGTGTAAGAAAGGCAGAGACTTGGTTGAACACAATTCGTCCAAGTGTTTTTGCAATGAAAGGTAGAAGGGAAAACCTTCTATCATAAACGTTCTGTCATAATGGATAGTCATTGCATGTATCAGAATTACGTGCATGAGCAGATCCGTTTCCTTGCTAGAGAAGCCAATCCGCCATGGCGGGAGCGCAACTGGCTTTTAAAGGGAATGGGAGATGAGACTCTGATTGGTTTATAGCACATTACGCTCAAAACACACCCATTACTCATTAAGAGAATAGGGACAACCCTTTCAGACCATGCGCCAACCATTTTTCCCGTCCTTAAACTAGCAAAAGTGGATTCGAACACGGCCTATGGGCAAATTGCAGCATGTGCTTTAGACCATGTGCTTAGATCATTAAAATAGGGCCCATAGTGGTTGAATGGACGTTAACTTTGCAAAATTGTATAAAGTGGATATGCTCAATGATACAAGTGGATCTCGATTATCCATTAATCTTTAACGGTCTCATTTTAAATCCTCAAGATAATGACTTGATATTTTCATATGCGGGGAAGATCACAGACATTGTAATTTGATAGACTCGTATTGTGGTTGAATGCAGATATGTATGCCACTGAACAGCTGTTTCTGCCCAGCCAGACTGTCTCGGTTTCTGTCTCAGGCCCATGTAGCTCCTGAAACCTAGGCCAAACTTCTCACTAGCATTACACTATCAATTCATCTGAAAGTGGTGAAATATTTTAGTATTGGTCTAGATGGCATGCCTGGAATATTTATTTGTCTTCGGTCCCTGTGTAAGATTGAGTAAATGAGAAAAACATATTTTCGAACTACTGTATATAGTGTGGCGTAATACAGGTGCCTGAGATGGGGTAATTCGAGAATTCAGAAGTCATAAAGTCGACGCTGTTTACTTGCCAAACGAAAATGCTGGTGATGATCAGATCGGCCTCAAGTTTTGCTTGAGAAACCACTTCTTGAGTGCGTATAATGGAGAGCAAACACACGGAACTGCCCCATTCCAGTGGGCCTTTCAGTTCAGCGACTGTGGCGGGTTCCACCTGACCTCAGAACAGCAGGAGTCCGTCTGCACATGGGCTCCAGCTGGAATAGTGGGACAGCTTGAGTGGACTATGTGTGTTGGCCTGTGACTCATGGTAACCCCTCGAATACTTAAGTGTGCTCTACCTTCCTTGGGCTGCAGAAAACTGAGACTTTTCAACCGGGACGCCTTTTTTTCTGGCCCTGGGGGTATTAATAGCTCTGTTAATTGCAGAGAATCTCACGTTGGGGGAAGTGAAGTTTGTTTGTGAAAAGAACAAGGCGAAAACGTCCCCCCCAATTAGCTGAACTTTCGAAATTTTGGCTGTCGCTACAATGTTCCAGAATGTACTCTCGCTGCCTGAGGGGGGTCTATTATTGGGAGCCCATTCAGAGGGTGGTGCTGTTTTCTGTCATCCAATAAGCAGAGAGTGCCCCTGTACTTCCCTGTTGATTTAAAGTAACGCAAACCAGATGAAGCCAGCGTGTGCTGCGTCAATGATGTGCGGGCGTCAAAACGGACGAGATTTGAGCTGAGGAAAAGTGGATCTTTCTAGAGTCTGCATTCCTTTAAAATCGCACCGTGCTTGAAATATTAATCAAGGCAATGTCTTAAGCATCCTGAGCTTTAATCAGACATTTAGCCTCTCTCAAATCCAGCCAAAGATGTGGCGATAAGCCCCTTAATGAGCAGCACTCAGAAAAGCCTCTCGTGCCGGCTAATTACAGTTTTCTATTTAGTCGAGAGGATCATATTTGACATCTACTGTATGATAAGACAAGACATCTTCTTTGTTACCATACTGCTTTTCATGTCTTTGGTTTTGAGTTGTTCAAAAATGTACACAATAAGTGAAAAGCTTTGATTTTTTTGCTCGGCTGACTTGTAAAGCTTTTAAATCACAGTGTATTTGTGCCAGGGATTGTGTAAGAAGGATTGTGCTCTGTAATCAGAACTCTTCAACCAATGCCTTGTTACCTGGTTTTACAGGAACACAGTGAAGAGGAAATGCACAATAGCAACATTGGGCTGCTGAATGTGCTTTTGGCACTGTATCATTTTGCTTTGTGCTAACTCATTGAATATTATATTATAATAGAGCTAAAATTGGGAAGAAGAGAAAGGAATTACAATAAATACAGGCTTTACTAGAGATTGAGAAAACCTTGTGCCAGATAACTTAACGTGAAATGTGCAAACAATTTATTAATTAAGTATTAATTTGTTAATTTGGTGTCAAACTCTACTGGAACAATATTTCAATATTAGAAACAATATAGTTATATTATCTATAATTATTTATTTTTATTTTATCCTTATAATAATTTATTTATAATGATTTCTTATTTTATAAGAAAACTATTTTATTTAATATTTTGTTTTATAATCATTTATTTTTACAATTACATATTTAATTATATTTCTGTTAATAATTTTCATTAAAGTTATATTTTTAAATAGTGCTGTCAAATCAATTAATCGTGATTAATCACATCCAAAATCAAAGTTTGTGTTTTCATATGTGTGTGTACTATGCATATTTATATGTATATATAAATTTACACACACACACACACACACACACATACATACATACGTGTATATATTTAAGAAATATTTACATGTGCGTATATATATATATATACATTTATATATA
>NW_015506145.1:215433-236601 GCF_001515645.1 Sinocyclocheilus grahami
AGGCCCTCTCAGTGGCCCCTTCTTACTTAGACTTTGCGCCCGGCAAGGCCAAAGTGTTTCTCTACCCTCGAGCGGGGTATGTCCCTAAGGTTCCCTCTGTTACACCACAGCCTATCGTACTACAGGCCTTTTGTACTCCTCCCCTCAGGGAGCCAGACCAGCAGAAGCTTAATTGCATGTGTCCAGTGCAAGCACTGGACACATACATCCACAGAGCTGCCCTGTGGAGAAGGGCGGACCAACTGCTTGTATGCTATGGTCCCCCTAGTAGGGGTCTCCCTGCTATGAAGCAGACCCTCAGTCGGTGAATAGTTGATGCCATTACTATTGCCTATGAGTCCTCTGATCTCCCCTCGCCAATGGGGGTCAAGGCTCACTCGACCGGAGGTATGGCGGCCTCCAAGGCCTTCTTAGCAAGTTTGTCTATGCAGGACATATGCAACGCAGCAGCATGGTCCACGCCCCTCACATTCGTCAGATTCTATGGCCTAGATATGCGAGCCACTCCTGGCTCTTCTGTTCTCTCATCTTAGCTGTGCTCTTCCACAATAGACAGGGATTTGTAAGTCTGGTGGCGTGGGCATTCCCGTTCCCGTAGCGTTTCGTCGCAGCTTGAGTTCCTGAAGGGGAACGTCTCCAGGTTACGTATGTAACCATGGTTCCCCGAAGGGAACGAGACGCTGTGTCTCAGGGCCATACTTCCGGCATCCCTGTTAGCACTTGCTTCATTCCAAGAAGCTGACGCCAGTTCCACCTCACATGCTTTTATAGCTTCCTGGTTGCTACGTCACCCGCCTATGACGTCTCGCCCTTCCATTGGACTGATTACACATGTGATTCAGAGCGTGGTCACGCTGGGGGTATACCCGTAGCGTTTCTACGCAGCGTACTGTTCCCTTCGGGGAACCATGCTTACATACATAACCTAGGGACGTTCCCCTTCAGGAACTCGAGCTGCGTCAGAAATGCTATGGGAACAAGAATACCAACTCCGCCATACTGATGAATGCCTGTCTAGTGTGAAGACTATGCACACATCTAAGACAGAAGAACTCTAGAGCCCTGAGTAGTTCCCGAATCTAGGTTATAAAACCTGACACTTCAAGGCATACAGTTTCCTCATGGAGGGAGCTCTGGAGTGAAGGATGGTCTCGACAACCTCAGTTGAGAGACAGGAATTTATGAGATGTGCCCCCTCAGAGGCCACACCCATTGTTTCTATAACTCCGGGTAGGGATGAACAATCCTGCCGCCCGCTTGAGTTAGAAGGTCCCTCCTAATGGGAATCTCCCAAGGGGAGCCTTTGAGAAGAGATACAGTGTCAGAGAACCATACTCGGGCTGGCCTATATGACGGAGCTACTAACAACAGAGAGAGATCCCGTCCCTGCGAAGTCTCAGCCACGTAAGTACCATAGCATCCAGTCCCAACGGAGCTGGATGTGTTAGGGAGAACCACAGATGACACTGTGAGGTCTCCTGAGATGCAAACAGGTCTACCTGAGCCCTTCCCACAGACCTTGGGTAGAGCGGCCACTCATGACTGCTCCCCAGCCCATGAGGGAAGCATCTGTCGTAAGCGTTACACAATGACAAAGAGCTCCCAGCATGGGACCTTGAGACAGGAACCAATGCTTCTTCCACATGACTAAGGCACAATGGCATTGCCGCATGACCTTGATCAAACGAAACGGGCTGCCCCTCTCGGAAAACCCTTTGGTCCTGAGCCACCACTGCAAACAAATATATAATCCTAACTCCATACCGAAATCCCAGATAGCCAGACAATGAAAATATAAATATAAATAAATAAATATAAAAATGATTTGTGTTTGGGATGTTGTGAGCATGGAGACTGTAGTGTATACTGTAAGTTTGAAAACGTTTAGCTTAAATGTTTAATATGAATAAACAGTGCTCATAAACGGCTGCTGAGGTAGTAATCTCAAGTGAAGCGAGTTGAGGCTTGGACCCGGAAACAGTGCTTCTTACATCACCACTTAACAGCCGAATGGCCTCCTTCCTCTAGAGAATGTCTACTTCTTTTCCCATTACCAGAGTGGGGATAACCCCGTTGAAATGAGGCGGAAAAGAACCAAACTGTATTCTGTAGCCCCTTTCTTCGGTGTGCAGGACCCATTGTGAGATATTTGGCAGAAGTGTCCACACTGCCAGAAAGTCTACAATGGGAACCGGTCTCTCAAGACTGATTTCTGGTGTAATCTGAGCAGCCAGCTCAGAGCCCTGAAGCGGAAACCCGGCAGGGACCAACCGATCTGACTGCATCGGAGGACATCGTGGAAAGATGGGCACCGTATGATGAGATGTCCTCTGCTCTTCCCCAGAGGAGCCTGTCCTCAGAAGCCTGGTGCCTTGAGCATCAGGACCTCTTAGCCGAAGCCTTCTTAGAGAGAATGACAGTCCTCAGATCCGTCTTCTCTCTAGAAGGCTTTGGCTGAGAGCGCCATCCCGTCCCCTGATCTTTTTGAGGGGGACACAGGAAGCAATGCTCCTTTTCTGATGCCCCTGTATGAGGAGCTACCCAACGTCTGGGGCTGTTCCACTTCTGAGACCCGGGATCATTGAGGGAGAAAAGGCTGGAATGCTGCCGCCTGCCTTCTCCTGGAACCTCTCGACGACAGAGCTCACAGCATCGCCGAAACGGCCCAAAGAGACTAGCGAGGCATCCGGGAGGAAGAACCTGTCCTTCTCTTTCATGTCAGAAAGATTCAACCTCAAGTGTCTCTCTGTGGCCACCAAGGCTTCCATGGCCGTTTTCTTGGTGGCTCTGAGAGACAGATCTGCAGCCTGGGGGAGTTCTCCTCTGAGCCGTCCTCGCTATCCAGGTCCTTTAAAAGGTCAGCATGGTATGCCTGCAACACTGCCATAGTGTGCAAGCAAACACCAGCCTGACCCGCCTCGGTGTAAGCCTAACCCATGAAAGCCGAAGTGGACCTTAAGGGCTTGGTGGGAAGAACCAGAACCTTCAGGGAAGATGCCACTGCCGGGAACAGATATCTGGTCAGCGTATGTTCAACCCGTGGCATCATCCCATAGCCATTGTCTTTCAGCACCAAAATGTTGGAGTAATTTGATACATTGGGGCTGAAAAGATAAGCTGAATAGAGCCTTATCCATGATCTAGACACCTGTAGTGATTTTCAGATGTTAGATAGCTTCACACGGGGCACCACTAAATGTAGTGATTTCAAATCTAAGTAGCACCACCAGTGTAATGGCTTTGGCTTAAATATTAATATTGGTATTTAGAATTGGTCACACTATTATATGGGCCACCAGCCAGGAATTTCACCTTGACAGTAAAGAACAATAATTAAAGACTGTTGAATAAATAAGAATTACATAAATTGTAGCCTGACCAAACTGAAGGATTTTAGAGATATTGTTAACTTGTAGAGCCTCTTTACAGTATTATCAACACAAGGAAGACACAAGTGTAATAAAAGGGGTTTTATTAACAAAAGGATAGACAAGAGTAACAACTACTAAATGGGTACAATGAATGGATAAAGTGCAAAATATTGATAGATGCAAGTGAATTAGTTGGATGTTACTATGAATATTATCTTATGGAAATATATATTTATATTTACATTTATGCATTTAGCAGACGCTTTTATCCAAAGCAACTTACAGTGCATTCAGGCTATACCTTTTTCTTTTCTTTTTTTACCAGTATGATAAACTAGTTTCCTGGAATTAATAAGGTAAACCTTATTCTAGATTCAACAAATAAATCAAGGGATTATTTGTTATTAACTGACATCAATTATATTTACATTTAGTCATTTAGCAGACGCTTTTATCCAACATGACTTACAAATGAGGACAATAAAAGCAGTCAAAACTAACAAAAGAGCAACAATATATAAGTGCAAATGACAAGTCTCGGTTAGCCTAACGCAGTACACGTAGCAAGGTGTATATATACACACACACATATACATGCACACACACACAAAGAAAAACAAGTAGATAGAATAGAAAAAAATAGAAAGCTATTGTTTGTTTTTTGTTGTTGTTGTTTTTTAAATAAAGAACAAAAAACAGGTGTGAGACATGTTTTCTTTTCGGCTCATTAAAGATTAATCTTGCAGTGTCATTTTGGATTAATTGTAGAGGTTTGATAGAAGTGGCTGGAAGACCTGCCAAGAGAGCATTGCAATAGTCCAGCCTGGATAGAACAAGAGCTTCTAGCTGTGTTGCGTGTTCTGAAAGAAAGGGCCTGATCTTCTTAATGTTGTATAAAGCAAATCTGTAGTACCGGGCAGTTTTAGCAGTGTGTTCTGAGAAATTCAGCTTATCAATCACAACTCCAAGGTTTCTAGCGGTTTTTGAAGGATGTTATGGTTGATGAGCCTAACTGGATGGTGAAATGTTGATAAAGTGATTGGTTTGTTGAAAACACAAGCAGTTCTGTCTTAGCCAGGTTGAGTTGAAGGTGATGGTCCGTCATCCAACAAGAAATGTCTGTTAGACAAGCTGTGATGTGAGCAGCTATCGTCGGACCATCAGTATGGAATGAGAGATAGAGTTGAGTGTCATCAGCATAGCAGTGACATGAAAAGCCATGTTTCTGAATGACAGAACCTAGTGATGCCATGTAGGCAGAGAAGAGAAGTGGTCCAGGAACTGAGCCCTGAGACACCCCAGTAGTTAGATGTTGTGACTTGGACACCTCACCTCTCCAAGATACCTTGAAGGACCTATCTGAGAGGTAAGACTCAAACCACTGGCGTGCGGTTCCTGAGATGCCATTTTCCAATAGGGTTGACAGGAGAATCTGGTGGTTCACCATATCAAAAGCAGCGGACAGATCCAGCAAGATAAGTATAGAAGATTTGGAAGCCGCTCTTGCCAGTCTTAGGGCTTCAACAACTGAGAGCAAGGCAGTCTCGGTCGAATGTCCATTTCTGAAGCCAGATTGGTTGCTGTCCAGGAGGTTGTTCTGTGTAAGAAAGGCAGAGACTTGGTTGAACACAATTCGTCCAAGTGTTTTTGCAATGAAAGGTAGAAGGGAAAACCTTCTATCATAAACGTTCTGTCATAATGGATAGTCATTGCATGTATCAGAATTACGTGCATGAGCAGATCCGTTTCCTTGCTAGAGAAGCCAATCCGCCATGGCGGGAGCGCAACTGGCTTTTAAAGGGAATGGGAGATGAGACTCTGATTGGTTTATAGCACATTACGCTCAAAACACACCCATTACTCATTAAGAGAATAGGGACAACCCTTTCAGACCATGCGCCAACCATTTTTCCCGTCCTTAAACTAGCAAAAGTGGATTCGAACACGGCCTATGGGCAAATTGCAGCATGTGCTTTAGACCATGCGCTTAGATCATTAAAATAGGGCCCATAGTGGTTGAATGGACGTTAACTTTGCAAAATTGTATAAAGTGGATATGCTCAATGATACAAGTGGATCTCGATTATCCATTAATCTTTAACGGTCTCATTTTAAATCCTCAAGATAATGACTTGATATTTTCATATGCGGGGAAGATCACAGACATTGTAATTTGATAGACTCGTATTGTGGTTGAATGCAGATATGTATGCCACTGAACAGCTGTTTCTGCCCAGCCAGACTGTCTCGGTTTCTGTCTCAGGCCCATGTAGCTCCTGAAACCTAGGCCAAACTTCTCACTAGCATTACACTATCAATTCATCTGAAAGTGGTGAAATATTTTAGTATTGGTCTAGATGGCATGCCTGGAATATTTATTTGTCTTCGGTCCCTGTGTAAGATTGAGTAAATGAGAAAAACATATTTTCGAACTACTGTATATAGTGTGGCGTAATACAGGTGCCTGAGATGGGGTAATTCGAGAATTCAGAAGTCATAAAGTCGACGCTGTTTACTTGCCAAACGAAAATGCTGGTGATGATCAGATCGGCCTCAAGTTTTGCTTGAGAAACCACTTCTTGAGTGCGTATAATGGAGAGCAAACACACGGAACTGCCCCATTCCAGTGGGCCTTTCAGTTCAGCGACTGTGGCGGGTTCCACCTGACCTCAGAACAGCAGGAGTCCGTCTGCACATGGGCTCCAGCTGGAATAGTGGGACAGCTTGAGTGGACTATGTGTGTTGGCCTGTGACTCATGGTAACCCCTCGAATACTTAAGTGTGCTCTACCTTCCTTGGGCTGCAGAAAACTGAGACTTTTCAACCGGGACGCCTTTTTTTCTGGCCCTGGGGGTATTAATAGCTCTGTTAATTGCAGAGAATCTCACGTTGGGGGAAGTGAAGTTTGTTTGTGAAAAGAACAAGGCGAAAACGTCCCCCCCAATTAGCTGAACTTTCGAAATTTTGGCTGTCGCTACAATGTTCCAGAATGTACTCTCGCTGCCTGAGGGGGGTCTATTATTGGGAGCCCATTCAGAGGGTGGTGCTGTTTTCTGTCATCCAATAAGCAGAGAGTGCCCCTGTACTTCCCTGTTGATTTAAAGTAACGCAAACCAGATGAAGCCAGCGTGTGCTGCGTCAATGATGTGCGGGCGTCAAAACGGACGAGATTTGAGCTGAGGAAAAGTGGATCTTTCTAGAGTCTGCATTCCTTTAAAATCGCACCGTGCTTGAAATATTAATCAAGGCAATGTCTTAAGCATCCTGAGCTTTAATCAGACATTTAGCCTCTCTCAAATCCAGCCAAAGATGTGGCGATAAGCCCCTTAATGAGCAGCACTCAGAAAAGCCTCTCGTGCCGGCTAATTACAGTTTTCTATTTAGTCGAGAGGATCATATTTGACATCTACTGTATGATAAGACAAGACATCTTCTTTGTTACCATACTGCTTTTCATGTCTTTGGTTTTGAGTTGTTCAAAAATGTACACAATAAGTGAAAAGCTTTGATTTTTTTGCTCGGCTGACTTGTAAAGCTTTTAAATCACAGTGTATTTGTGCCAGGGATTGTGTAAGAAGGATTGTGCTCTGTAATCAGAACTCTTCAACCAATGCCTTGTTACCTGGTTTTACAGGAACACAGTGAAGAGGAAATGCACAATAGCAACATTGGGCTGCTGAATGTGCTTTTGGCACTGTATCATTTTGCTTTGTGCTAACTCATTGAATATTATATTATAATAGAGCTAAAATTGGGAAGAAGAGAAAGGAATTACAATAAATACAGGCTTTACTAGAGATTGAGAAAACCTTGTGCCAGATAACTTAACGTGAAATGTGCAAACAATTTATTAATTAAGTATTAATTTGTTAATTTGGTGTCAAACTCTACTGGAACAATATTTCAATATTAGAAACAATATAGTTATATTATCTATAATTATTTATTTTTATTTTATCCTTATAATAATTTATTTATAATGATTTCTTATTTTATAAGAAAACTATTTTATTTAATATTTTGTTTTATAATCATTTATTTTTACAATTACATATTTAATTATATTTCTGTTAATAATTTTCATTAAAGTTATATTTTTAAATAGTGCTGTCAAATCAATTAATCGTGATTAATCACATCCAAAATCAAAGTTTGTGTTTTCATATGTGTGTGTACTATGCATATTTATATGTATATATAAATTTACACACACACACACACACACACATACATACATACATACGTGTATATATTTAAGAAATATTTACATGTGCGTATATATATATATATACATTTATATATACACACACACACACACACGTTTAAATATATATTACATACATTTCTTAAATACATGTGTGTATATTTATCTATGTGTTGTTCATTGCCCGGGGCTCTCAGTCTACAGTCAGTGCCTTAAAACTTAAGTAGCTCTGGGCTCTGTTACGCTGGGTGATGAGGACCAATTATCTTATGATTTGTTCTACGATACTGTTTGAGGCTCTATTTAATCATGTCATTGCAACCTCTTATGATGATAATGATGAATTATTCACAAATAGAGCAAACACAGGTGTTTTGAGGTTCTGCACGGGTTTGCACTGATAAATCTGCTATGAATCCCTTTTGAATTGGCGTTTCTGGTAGTTTGACTCAGCATTATTCTCTACATTTAAAGATAATGTAGCTGCTTTCAATGCATGTAGGGTTTGTGTCTGCTCGAGTTCTCCCAGCCTGACCTACGGCCACAAGAACTATTTTTCTTAGTGTGTGAGGAACTTCTAAAGAACCTTTAGTGGTTCCATAGATGTTAGAGGTTCTTCATGGAACCATCGATGCCAGTATAGAACCTTTGTTTAAGAGTGTAAATCCACAGGAGAACACAAGTGAGAGATGTGAGGTTCTCAAAAGCTAAATATGAACCCAGGCTTGGTTTTTGAGGTTTAGCACCTTGTTTTTAAGGTCTGGAGATGGTGATGGAGACTGAAATAGCTACTGTGGAATGGGTTTCAGTGTCATCACTGATAGTAGAGCATGTCGGAGATGGTTATTAGTGCTTTGGCCACGTGCAGAGAAGGTTCTATGATGTTTAAGTCCATAATGAGGATCTGGAGTGGCAATTGGAGTTATCCTAGATGCCTTGAGGGAACATAGTCTCACTAGTGAGGGAGGTTCTGTTATAGAGTTGGGCCGATAGACGATGATTTGTTAGACAGACTGATAGACATCACGATGTTGAGCCGGCATCCTGATCCCCCCCCCACAATCCGCCATGTTCCGTGTACCACATTCGGAAAGAAAATGACATGTATACGGAACCCCTAAAGGGAATAAATACGAGATGGGAGGAATGTATCTCAATACTGTCTCTCTCAGTTATATCATTGGGTAATTACACTGTATATAAATCGCCCAACCCTATTCTGTTATTTGTTTTTTCTTTCACTTTGATAAGAGATTATTCTCTCTTTAATGCCTTGATATGTTACAGTATATATTATTTTAGAACTTTATGATCATCTTTAAGAAAACATGCTAATTTAAGTTAATTTGCCAACTCAGTGACTGGTTAGCTCTGAATGCTTCATGGTTTTAAAAATGTGTTATGACACCTTTTAATATTGGCTAGAGATGGTGATAATGATACTGTGACTGTCAAATAACAATGGTTTTTGGAAAAGAGGAAATGCACAGAGCAGCTTATTAAATTTTTTAAATGAACAATGTGCCAGTTAGTCTCACTCAGACCCAGTAGCTATTCTTACCTTAAACCTTTAACAGAAAACACTTTCTTAAAACATTTCAAATGAATTGACTACTTTAAAATTGTCTTCAAGGTCAATTAAATTGGAGGGGAAACATCATTTGTCTTTTTATCATGTTTTTAGCAGGTGGCTGTTGTGTTCTCATTGTTTTTAGCATGTTGTGTTCCAGAATGTTCTGGTGGCTAGATTTTATTTTTTACAATTTTATCTGTCTGTCATGTCTGCATGTCTGCAGCAAAAATTGTGAAGTGTCATAATTAGGATTTGGGGTTTATCAAGCACCATTAAAATCCTTACAGTATTGCTTATAAATAATATGATCACAATGTATATTTATTAAAAATGTCTTTTACAGGAAAATAACATTGAGTTTACCAAAAAAAGCTATTACCATCATATGCTTTCTCATATTACTTGTCAGTTGTTAGCAGATGTTCCTCAAGATGTTGACTGGAATTCAAGGCTTTTGTAAATATTGACAATAGAAAGGCTTGCCATATTACGTGTGAGCTCTGGGGGCAGTTTGCAGTAATATTGTGTTCTGTACTCCCAGGGGGTGTATGCTCTTACGATGTTGGGGCATACACGGAAAACTGCAAAAATAAGTGTTTCTGACTGTGCCTGGTTTGAAGCACACGCTTAGTCTTTGCCTTTTTGTTCTTAAGCTGGTCAAACGTACACTGACATATTTAAGTGCATAAACCTGTGTATTATTGTTTCCGTCTGTTGTCGATGTGAATGGCTCACTCTTGTCCTGTATTTGAATGTATGATGCTCCGCAACGGAATGGTACTGCATAGCTGCGATCAATATTTCTGTCTTTTAAGGATAGTGTTTTCCACTCGTCTGTGTCTTGTGTTTGCCAGCCTCCATCCGAAATGGTCCGAGAGTCAGTGGAAGAGGGATTAAGCTGTTGGACTCCTAACAAGAGGAAAAGAACATCCCTCTTGAGACAGGCCGAATACTAGGGCCTAATAAGAAGACTGGGCCAAATGCTAATAGGAATTGATTGCTGATGCTGTGCTGTCAGCACATACTCTGCTTTATTTGCGCCACTGTGTGTCTGACTATTTGTTGTTTATGTCAGGGGTTTTTTAAACTGGGGTCTGGGGACCCTCAAAGAGCCACAAGGGGATGCTAGGGAGTCCACAAAAATGTCTACAGTTGATGTCTGTTGTTAATTGTTAATGTCTAAAGATGTTTATGTAGTATATTGAAGGTTACAGTATGTGTTCTATACATACATTTGGCATTTCATTCTGCTTTCTAAAACTGGTCAGAAATTATTTGTTTTATTCTATTGAAAACACATATGTTTAACTTTTTTTCTTACTGTAAAAAACTATAGTATATATATATATATATAGTCTATAAAAAGTCAATATTTCCCAGATATTTTATTTTTTAATATCACACTTAATCTCACACAGTATAAAATATAAATAACAGTAAAAATAATTTAATACATTAAAAATAACATTTGTTATTTTATTATTTTTTAATATCACTAAATTATACAGTAAAAAAAACCTTTGTTTTTGTACATATAAATATTATTTCTGTTATTTGATTTTTAATTTCACAATCTCAAACAGTATAAAATATAAAGAACTAATTGGTTTTTCTACATGGAAATGCATAACATTTCTGCTTTAGGAAGGTTTTTTTTTTTAACCCTCAAGGTTCTCAACATATTTTGGCGGCCCTGGCATCAAAAAGTAAAAAAAACCCTGGTTTATATTACATATGCATACCATACAGTTAAGAGAGCTTTCCACACTCATGTCTGTTTCTCTGATGAAATCCATGTCTGACCAAACAATGTTACTGCGATATGAAACATAGACGTCAAGAGCCTTGGAAAAATATTGATTTGATTATTGATTCCCAACACATTTGCTGATACGCTGTATTTAGGGTCAGTTTTCCATGAAGGCAAAATATAGTACATAGTTATGATGCATAGTTTCACGCTCTCAGAAATATTAACATACATGTAGACATGCCCCTTTGCGACCTCTCTATAACTCCCAGTTTGAGAACATCTGATTTATGTTAATTGTATGCTGGGATCTATGTTTATAGATTTACATCTGATGTGTATTTGAAGGCATTGGTTTATGTATGCACAACTGCACATGCATCCATGATTGTGTGCAACATATGTGTTTATGTGCATGCCTACATGTGTGTTTATCCTCAGCGGTTTCATGATTATGTTGATAGAAACAGTGCAGCCCTTCCATGGGGTTTTGTGTGACATTTATACAAGATGCTTGAATAAGGTTGGCATTGATCACACCCTGTCTAACATATAAATAAAAATGTGTTGCAAGCCCATGGGCTTTCAGCATCCTCACAGAATCTATGCATCGTGTGGCAAATGTCCACATCCATTTTGTTTGTTGCCAACATTTTCTTGATAATAGAAGACACAAACTGTCCATATGTGTGCTTCTCATTGCAATTGAGTTACTGGGAAGAGTCACTGAAGTATCATGAACTATGACTGGGTCATATATTGTAAATGTATGTCTATCCTATGAATCACAGGTTCAACCAAAATATTAGGCACCACAAATGTTTTTTTAACATTGATAATAATAAGAAATGTTTCTTGAGCACCAAATCAGCATATTAGAATGATTTTTGAAGGATCATGTGACACTGAAGACTGGAGTAATGGCTGCTGAAATTTTTTTTTTCCATCACAGGAATAAATGACATTTTAAAGTATATTAAAATAGAAAGCACTTATTTTAAATTGTCATAATATTTCACAATTTTACAGTTTTCACTTTATTAAACTGTATTGATTAAATAAATTAATCCATGGTGAGCATAAAACCATGGTTCAAAAACCAACAACAAAAAAAGAAGAAAAAACTAGCCCCAAACTTTTGAATGGTAGGGTATTATAGAATATATAAATGATGATAAATAAAAAAAGTTGTTATATAGCTGTATCATTATTGGTATTGTTACATAGCTTTGCCTTATGGACTCAAATAATATAATAATATTATATTATGTTTAGAGGTTTGCAGTCATTCAGGTGGACAAAAGTCTCTAGGAGAAATGCCTTCCTGTGCAGAAAATATATTCTGGGAATAAACAGAAAGCAATACATTCATTCTTCTCATTCTTCTTTCATAAACTGCAATTATTGATATGAAAAGCAATCCACGAGGAATGGTTTATTTAAATCATGCATGATATATACATTCCCTACCTCATAATTAATTTGTTGTTATTCACAAATGTCCATAGTGTTTGTTTGGTTGTAGCTTCCTGCTACAATTGATCAGAAACACCGTTAGAAATGATGGAACAGACCTACAGACCTGACCGGGTGTCTGCAGACATGGTTGAGCAGCTCATCATGGGGATTAAGCCTTTACTTTAGCTTTGCTAGCTAATTAACTTAATTTAACAGTACACGTGCTGTCTGGATAGACCACCACTTGATTAAATCCCCTTCTACAGGATGTAAGTCTTCTGCCTTAATCTTCCTCTTTCTGTGCCCTACATCACAGTATTGGGAAACTACAGTACTTTTAGCTAATTTTAGCTGGCCAGGCTACAAAGTATGGATGCACCGAAATGAACATTATTGGCTGAAGCCGAACAAAATGAACTACTGTACGAACATGGTTTTTCGAGTTTTTTTCCCCATGTATTTTTGCCAATTTTTTTTCACCATTGCATAAATTAAATAGCCAAAATGCACTTTTTATGGTTTTGTCTTGCTTTTCGAAGAAAAAAAATCAATTAAAAAACAACGATTTAAAAATATTTAACATTGAACATTTTTTAACATTCTGGCAGAGATTACACCAACAAAGCACAATTTAACTTAATGGCACAATATGTAAGATTTTTTTTATTAAAATATCCAAAAACCACTAGAACAGTGTTATATATTTTGCTGACTTGTGTACTTACATTATCCCAAATGTTTCGAAGAATGTTTAAATCCAGGGATGCACCGAAATGAACATTATTGGCTGAAGCCGAACAAAATGAACTACTGTACGAACATGGTTTTTCGAGTTTTTTTCCCCATGTATTTTTGCCAATTTTTTTTTCACCATTGCATAAATTAAATAGCCAAAATGCACTTTTTATGGTTTTGTCTTGCTTTTCGAAGAAAAAAAATCAATTAAAAAACAACGATTTAAAAATATTTAACATTGAACATTTTTTAACATTCTGGCAGAGATTACACCAACAAAGCACAATTTAACTTAATGGCACAATATGTAAGATTTTTTTTATTAAAATATCCAAAAACCACTAGAACAGTGTTATATATTTTGCTGACTTGTGTACTTACATTATCCCAAATGTTTCGAAGAATGTTTAAATCCAGAGAAATAAGCAATTTTAACTAGTGACACGGAGCGTGTCCATAGTGTCATTGTGTCACCTGCCAATGACGTCATACCCCCTCGAGTTCCGGTTTTGTTTTGTAGAAAACATGGAAACACCAAAGACGCTTTAATATGTTGTGCGTTTTAATAGACCGGTGACGACCGTACAGAGTAGCATTATAACAGAACGTTCAAATGTATCTAGTATGATAAAACAGTGCTGCTTTTTTCCCCCCACATACGCATGACCGGAAGGAGCGGAAGCATCGACTGTGGCATAATAAAAGCTCCGCTGCTTTCGAGCCGTGTGTCACGCTCGTTCAGCGGCCTCGTTTCGCTTCGACGGCTTTCAGCCTCACTCTGCTTCATTCTACTACATTAATAAATCATTAGCTCATCCATGAACATGATTTCTGCCCGAGTCCCGTCGGATTGCATCGGCTGTGGGGATGAAGACGACAACTCCCATGATTCCACACTCAGTCACGGCGTCATCAAACTATGCCTTTGTCTATTTGTTATTTTAAATACGCGCCCTCTAGCGGCGAAAATTACATATTGTGCCTTTAAAATAATATAGTATATGTAAGGGAAACAGGTCAATTTAGCTCAAAGGGAATCATTTAAGATTTTAAAGGGAACTCCACCATTAATATGTAAGGGAATTAGGACAGAATCACTGTTTACGGCTGATCACTGAGACGGCACTATCACGTGAGGGTCATGTGGTCATCTCTTTGACCATTTAATCTTGATTACTTGCTCCAAAATTGACAATCTCCTTCCTGAGTTGTTATGATCAGTGTGTTCCTTTTGTTTTAATGTTGAAAACTGTTCTGTGAAAGAGTTTGTTAGCCTTGCTTCAGACTGGCTAGTGCTCGGGTCTGATTTATGACATCCTGTTGTCTTGGGCCTCTTGTGGAATGTTTTGACTCCTCGTGCCTCAACCATGTTTTGACCAAATCTGAGATTGGTTGATTCGGTCTGATATCCTACATATAGTAAAATAATATTTTTTTTGGCCATCAGATCCCCTTGTTGAATCGGGCATGTATTTTTTACTGTACAAATAAAAGCCTTGCTGAGTAGAAGAGACTTTTATTTTTTTAAACATTAGAAATTATTACACATCCCAATTTGAACACTGTGTGAATGTTATAATAAATATATTTAGCTAATTATAATTATTATTATCATTATATTACTGTCTTTTTATTTTATTTTATTTTACAGAACAACAGTAAAATTACAATAACATTTATGAATGAATTTTTTTACTGTTGCTTTTTCTCAACTTAAATTTTTTTGGTGGAAACGCTCAGCTCTTCTTTTTGTTGACAACAGCAGATTTATAAATGAGTCTCATTACGAATGTCACACGTATTGCATTGTCACATGCCTTGTAAAAAATCATGAAAATGTGACTGAGCAACTTACGAGAAACACTGTTTCAGCGCAAATTTTCCTCGCGCTTTGGACTTTGAACCCTGGTTAACAAGCAGATCCGCCGCAAGCTCATGCCGCGCTGTCAGAATACATGCAATTCGTGCGTGTATTAGAAAACATAACATTCTGCAGTTTATTTACTAATTTCTTAAGGCCATTTTGCGATTTCAATCATCATACAGTAAACCAGCAACAATCACCCCTTCCTCTTCTCGTCGAAGACATGCGATGCAGTACTAAACACTCTCTCGCTGTCAGTGCTTGTAATGATTTTTGCATCTTTCTCGGACAGTTTAAATGCTTCCACACTGCTGACATGTTTGTTGCATTATAAAGAGTGCGCGCCTCTCACTCTAATCTGGTTGCTATTTGATCGCGTCACGTCATTGTTCGGTACAATTTATTTGGTCTTTTTGCTTATTCTGGTTGCCGAACTATTCAAAGCAACACAATTTACTTTTTAAAAATTTTTTTTTTTTTACAATAGTTGTTTTTTAAAGCCTTAAACTTATCATTAAACTTGATGATAAATACAAAAAAATGGTTACAAGCCACTTATAATTTGAATACTCTTTTGAAAAGTAGTTAGATACTTTGCAAGCTATTGAAGCTATTGCTATACTGTAGCTAGCTAACTTCAAGCACATTTGACCTTTTTACAATTTTTTGTTTTTTGAAGCCTCAAACCTGACAGCATTAAACTTGAACAGATATTTTTGTGCTAAATACAACTACACTAAAATATGGCTTCACACTTATTTGAAAACTCTTTAAAAAAGTATTAGATATGCTACAAGCTACTTACAAAATGTAGCTGCATTGATGCTATTGCTATACTGTAGCTAACTTTATTAAATCACACTTTTCTTTTTACAATTTTTAAAAAAAACTTTTTTGAACACTCAAACTTACAGCATTAAACTTGTACTGATACATTTATGCTAAATGCAACCAGAATAAAACATTGTGTAAGATATACATTTTCATTCAATTTCAAAGAAATGGAAGATAGCATGTTGAATAAACATTCGTTTTTGAATACTGAAATAGTATTTTTTCATGAAGCATACATCACTAATCTTTGTTTTATTTACAACAAAGTAATTTTTTTTATTGCATTGTAGTGGTGTGCATTTGATTATTGACTTACTATCATGCTCTGGTGCTATGCTGAATGTAAAGCTTTGTAGTTTGGTCAAGTGAAGTCTTCTGGCTTTACGTCTCTCCATCTCATCTCTCTATATTCATATGCCTGCTACTTTCAGTACACCTGGGTGAATCATGTCTTTTCATGTTCTAATCACAGAAAAAAGTGTATGCTGAGTTCTCTCGCCCTCTCGCCCACTCCACACCAGTGCGCTGAATCTCTGAGGATTGTTGTGCCAGATTGCATGTTTTGTGCATATTGCCTTGGCTGATCTTCTGTCTTCTTTCTCTTTCCTTCCATCTCCATCTCCTGTGGCTTTCTCCCCATTAGCCTCTTTAGGGTTTTCTGGCAGGCTGCACCTCAGTGGTTGCCTTTGAAGGATAGTTTTAGATTATGGTGCCCATCAATGAAGCTATTGTCAGGTTCCATGTTATTTCACAGATATAGTGGGTCTAAGTGCATTCCAGCTGTTTCCTACTTCTCTTCTGCTTACATTAATTTTAAGCACTGCTTGCACATATTTATAGGAAAATATAAAGCATATACTTTAACTTAAAAACTGTAAAAAAACAGTACAGTAAGTTACTTTATTGTCCGCGGAGTATTTGAGAAAAAAAAAAATATATATATATACAGTGGTGCGACATTACTGTCGGATCCTTTATAGTCGGCATGGTATTGTCTTTTAGTTTCAATCTTTCTGAAAATCCTGCGTCCCGTTGTGCCTTATTT
Organism: Sinocyclocheilus grahami; assembly: GCF_001515645.1. Classification (NCBI taxonomy): domain Eukaryota; kingdom Metazoa; phylum Chordata; class Actinopteri; order Cypriniformes; family Cyprinidae; genus Sinocyclocheilus; species Sinocyclocheilus grahami. The sequence goes on from NW_015506145.1 coordinate 232,268, forward strand.
GTAAACGAATCCGCGGTAAAATTAAGTGAACAAAGGACCAAGTTCTTACTGACGCGGTCCGGAATTTCATTAAAAATAAAGTTCATCCACTCTTTTGTCTAATGTCTAACTCTAATGTTGGGATCAGAAGGAAGGCGATGCAAAGACTGTTTTTCCTCAACTTGGCACTGCACGGCATCTTGTTGTCTTCGGAGCCATCTTTATCGTTTGGTTTCTGTTTAGACCTGCTTTTGGCTCTCTCATTATTTACACTATATGTGCAAATCGGTGGGCGGGGTTAAACAGGTAGTGATGTAGAGGCAGGCATTGATCATCTTCTGCGGAGGTGTTTAGTAGGGTTGTGACGGTGAGGAAATTTTCCCACCGGTTAATCGACGTGTGACAACACAGGTAATCACCGTGGGGGTGGGGCGTTCCCTCTTTTCCTTGCTTTCCTTCGCTTTTAAATAGCTTGTAGTGTGCGCATTTCACTTTAACTTTCAAATAGTGACAATTCGGAGTAAAGCAATTGTTTGTTTGAATTTTCCCTCTTTTCCTCGCTTTCATTTGCTTTTAAATAGCTTAAAAGCGCCGTGCGCATTTTACTTGCACTTTTGAATTCGCGGCAGTTCGGCATCAATTGCTTGAATGCAACAACAAAATACAACGTCAAGCTCACTTTAGCGTATATATAAAACACAGAACTTTTAGTAACAAAACAAATAAAAATACTCCATGCTATAAGGCAAGCTATGCCTAATATAAAATAACAAATAACTTGCATAAAGTTTAATAGGTATACAAATCTGGAAATAAGTAAACATGTATAATATATAACCAAATAAATAAGAAATGTAGAACGTTAATTAGCAAAACGAATGTCAAATAAAATAAATAAATGACAGTTTAAATAAAGTAAAAATCAGCAAACAATGTGGAACCAATTAAATAAGAAACGAATGTTTAAAAAAACGTCCAAAATCACCTTAGATAAATGGCAAAGGGCAACAGGCTTTTCAAAATCCAAAATATTGCCAAACAGGTGCTTTTGCATCTAGTTTCGAAACTAAATCATCCGCGATCGTCTTGTCTGTCTCACCACACTCTTCTTGTCAGTCAGCTGGACTCACTCTCCTCACTAGAGAAATGAAATCTGATCTGTGTGATGCGACTGTCGTTCGGCACGCTGCATTGAGCAGCCGCATTCAGTTTTTAATTGTAGTGTCTGTTCTTTTACTGAACTAAATTATTTTTATTACTATAAAAAATCAAACCGACGGTGGGGGTCGGTGACGCAGTGGGCAAGTGAAGTAACCAGTGTTGCGGCTTAACACCGTTATCACCGTCAACGCCGTCTATTGCGGTTTAGCCACACTATTACGTAATAAAATGGCACATTCCACAACCTGTCATTTTGACAGACTGGTTTCAATATAAGCAGTTTTTAGACTAACAAGAAAGTTTTGAGTTGTGAAACTTATAGGATGTTTTTATAGTACAATGATATGTCAAAAGATCAAGGGAATTTTTTATCTCTCAGTTCATGACCCCTTTAAACCCCAACTGAGCAAGCCAAAGGCGACAGTGATAAGAAACCAAAAATCCATCACCTGACAGTAGTTGAGGAAAAAAAACCCTTAAGAAGTTATTGTAAAAGTAAAAGTACACGACGCGACCACCTCAATAAAAGGAGGAGCCTAGATATAAAAGCTACAATTACCATAGAAACTGGATCTCCTAACAACCCAGAAAATGAAAAGAGACCAAGTTCTGCAGAGTGTAAACATACTGTCAAACTGAACTGTGTTGCCATGGCGAGTCTCTGTGTGTTTACATGCATTTCCTATTCATTAAAACGTAGTTTTCGTATGTCTCTGTGCATGTGTGTGAGTGAGCTGAAAAGGAGGATTAGAGATTTTTAGATGCATTCATCTTTTCAAACAGATATTGCCAGGGAAAAATAGTCAGGGAATATTAAATAGCTGGAAAGCTCAGTACATCTTGCAAAGAATTCAGCTCCCTGTTGATTTTCGGGAAGGTATTGTAAGTCGTCAGTAAACTTTAGGAGAGCAATAAAGTACTTCTTGATTTGGTGGTTTGGATGCATATTCTTTCTGTTTCCCTCATGTTTATGCTGCTCATAATAATTACATCTTCAGGTTTGATAACATTCGTGTGGCAGCATTTGGTACAATAGATTCACAATGGAGCACAAGTATAAGCTTTTTACTCTCAAAAGTTTTTCTTCTGATGCTATGACTCTCCTAATGAAACTGTACATGTATTAAAACACCTTTTCATACAAATTTATAGTGTGAATGTCTGGTCAAATATGGTTTTGGTCATCTTTTGGCCATGTTTTACCAGATCTATCTGTGCAACACTAGTGAGTAGTTCATTTGATCATCATTTACTTCAGGGGGTTACATAAATGGTGTCCCAGTGCCAGTCCTCCCTATAAGCAAAGTTTGCAAGTTGAACCACCACGGGGCCCCTTGTTCTCAAAGATGATTTAATGACTAGGGCTGTGTGATTAAGAGAATTTTAGTTTTTGATTTTATGATTTTTCGTTTTTTTGATTTTGGCTTCCAGTGATTCTGAAAACACAATACATTTAAAATTAGTCAAATCATGAGATGTGACTCATAATTTAAAGTCTCCTGCTGGAAAAAAAAAGAAAAAGAGCGTATTGAGCTGCGCAAGAGGCGCTGTCCCCTAGTTTGCTTTCATGCACGCAGTCTGAGATGAAATACTGACAATTATAGGCTACTTTGTGCTTCGGGTATGTGCTTAAATGGACAAATACACACAAAAATATGTCAGTCTCAGTCTAGGTGAGTTTTCACAGATAAAACACAGTCAGTTTTGTCTTAGTTAAACATAAATAGTTGGGAAAGTACTCATGCTTGTCAGTATATTAGATCTGTGCATTCAGTCTTAGTGACAGCAGCCTAATAAACCTGCTGCTGTCTCTGTCATTTAATGTTAATCAAACAACACTTAAAAAAAACTCCCAGATGATACTTAAAACACTTTGAAACAAAGGTCTGCTGTCCCTTGGTTTGCATCTTCTGAAAGGGTTAAATACGGGAAAAGTATTTATTAATCAGATTAAGCTGAGGAACATTGTTTGACACTGGGTGATTGCCTCACAACACAAGTGAAGCTCTGTCATTTGTTACGAAACACAGTGGTTTATTTGTACTCCTACACATGCACACAGCGGTCAATTAGCGCCAGAAGATGGTGCAAAAGAAAAAAAAATGAAAGGTCCAACTCCTTCTCAAGTTATATTTACAAAAACGTGGCTAACATGTATTCAGGAAACTCGTTCTCAAGTGGGTTATTTAAGATGCCCTGTGAGCATTCTGCTTTATTTATTTAGTGTGATTGAGTATGACATGCCAGGAGATTAGCTGGGCTATTTTGATTGTTCCTCAAACAGGAGTTTGGGGCAGCGGGAGGGTTTTGGATCCACAAAGGAGACGAACTGGTTTTCTGTGAAGATCCCAGCCAGATGCTCTCTAGGGTAATATAAAGATGTTTTAAAGGGACTCCCGAGCAGACAGGGCCACTCCACTCTCCACTCCGACGGACCACCCACTCCAACCCTCCACCTCCTCATCACTGTTTGTGGTGAGAGGAGAGACTCTGAAATTAAGCTCCATGTCAACCAGATGGTTCAGATTCCATCTGTTTGCTGGAATTACTCTTTCGTCATTGCAGACCGAGAGCCAGAGTTATTAGTGTTGTTAACATGTGAACTTTACTGTTTAATGTTTAACAAAGGCAACGAATAGCCCACACTTCACATATACACCATTCCATTGCTTGGATTAAAGGATATATTTCAGGTTTATTTAGTCTGTTTCTTTCCTGTTGAAAAAGATTGCTAGTGTAGAGGTGAAAGGAAAGGAAACATGCTAACAAGATGACTTCTAAGACGACTTCAGGAGTGGAGATGCTCTAATTTGTTCTGTTTTATTACACTGACTCAAGTGTGAACTCCAGTGTGACGTCTTTCACTACTTTTTATCCATCTGGTTTTAGGATTTGGTGCCATCTTTTTTGCAGGTGGAGTATTTCTCAGTTTTTTTTTATTAATATCTATTTTTATTAGGGCTGTGCAAAAAATCGAATGTGATGTTCATGCGCATCTCGTCAGTAAAAAACACTGACAAGCTACAGAAAATCGCTTTCAAAATCGGCAATGAATCGCCTGCAATTTTGAACACGATTTTGTGTAGCTTGTCCGTGAACTACGGCTCTGTGTAGTAAATGCTGCTCCATCTGAACGCACGTGCTGGAGATTTACTACTGATCACAGGAGCGGCTTTACTGGCGATATATATATA
>NW_015506145.1:237189-239017 GCF_001515645.1 Sinocyclocheilus grahami
TTAAATGGAAGACGTTTGGGATGATCAGAACCCTTCCTAGAGCTGGCCGTCTGGCCAAACTGAGCTATCGGGGGAGAAGAGCCTTGGTGAGAGAGGTAAAGAAGAACCCAAAGATCACTGTGGCTGAGCTCCAGAGATGCAGTCGGGAGATGGGAGAAAGTTGTAGAAGTCAACCATCCCTGCAGCCCTCCACCAGTCGGGGCTTTATGGCAGAGTGGCCCGATGGAAGCCTCTCCTCAGTGCAAGACACATGAAAGCCCGCATGGAGTTGTGAGATGGTGAGAAATAAGATTCTCTGGTCTGATGAGACCAAGATAGAACTTTTTGGCCTTAATTCTAAGCGGTATGTGTGGAGAAAACCAGGCACTGCTCATCACCTGTCCAATACAGTCCCATCAGTGAAGCATGGTGGTGGCAGCATCATGCTGTGGGGGTGTTTTTCAGCTGCAGGGACAGGACGACTGGTTGCAATTGAGGGAAAGATGAATGCGGCCAAGTACAGGGATATCCTGGACGAAAACCTTCTCCAGAGGGCTCCGGACCTCAGACTGGGCCGAAGGTTTACCTTCCAACAAGACAATGACCCTAAGCACACAGCTAATATAACGAAGGAGTGGCTTCACAACAACTCTGTGACTGTTCTTGAATGGCCCAGCCAGAGCCCTGACTTAAACCCAATTGAGCATCTCTGGAGAGACCTAAAAATGGCTGTCCACCAACGTTTACCATCCAACCTGACAGAACTGGAGAGGATCTGCAAGGAGGAATGGCAGAGGATCCCCAAATCCAGGTGTGAAAAACTTGTTGCATCTTTCCCAAAAAGACTCATGGCTGTATTAGATCAAAAGGGTGCTTCTACTAAATACTGAGCAAAAGGTCTGAATACTTAGGACCATGTGATATTTAAGTTTTTCTTTTTTAATAAATCTGCAAAAATGTCAACAATTCTGTGTTTTTCTGTCAATATGGGGTGCTGTGTGTACATTAATGAAGAAAAAGAATTAACAACTTAAATGATTTTAGCAAATGGCTGCAATATAACAAAGAGTGAAAAATTTAAGGGGGTCTGAATACTTTCCATACCCACTGTATATGTATGTGTGTATATATATATATATGTATGTGTATATGTATATGTATATATGTATGTATGTATATGTATACAGGTGCATCTCAATAAATTGGAATGTCTTGGAAAAGTTCATTTATTTCAGTAATTCAACTCAAATTGTGAAACTCGTGTATTACATAAATTCAATGCACACGGACTGAAGTAGTTTAAGTCTTTGGTTCTTTTAATTGTGATGATTTTGGCTCACATTTAACAAAAACCCACCAATTCACTATCTCAACAAATTAGAATACTTCATAAGTCCAATAAAAAAAAACATTTTTAGTGAATTGTTGGCCTTCTGGTAAGTATGTTCAATTACTGTACATGTACTCAATACTTGGTAGGGGCTCCTTTTGCTTTAATTACTGCCTCAATTCGGCGTGGCATGGAGGTGATCAGTTTGTGGCACTGCTGAGGTGGTATGGAAGCCCAGGTTTCTTTGACAGTGGCCTTCAACTCATCTGCATTTTTTGGTCTCTTGTTTCTCATTTTCCTCTTGACAAGGCCCCATAGATTCTCTATGGGGTTCAGGTCTGGTGAGTTTGCTGGCCAGTCAAGCACACCAACACCATGGTCATTTAACCAACTTTTGGTGCTTTTGGCAGTGTGGGCAGTTTTCTTGGTGCAGTGTCATTGGTTTTCAAAAAACACGATGGACCAACACCAGCAGATGACATTGCACCCCAAATCATCAAATCATCACGAAACTTAACA
>NW_015506145.1:239669-244481 GCF_001515645.1 Sinocyclocheilus grahami
TTTTTCTTCCACTCAACTTTCTGTTAACATGCTTGGATACAGCACTCTGTGAACAGCCAGCTTCTTTGTCAATGAATGTTTGTGGCTTACCCTCCTTGTGAAGGGTGTCAATGATTGTCTTCTGGACAACTGTCAGATCAGCAGTCTTCCCCATGATTGTGTAGCCTAGTGAACCAAACTGAGAGACCATTGTAAAGGCTCAGGAAACCTTTGCAGGTGTTTTGAGTGGATTAGCTAATTGGAATGCCACCATATTCTAATTTGTTGAGATAGTGAATTGGTGGGTTTTTGTTAAATGTGAGCCAATATCATCACAATTAAAAAAAACAAAGACTTAAAGTACTTCAGTCTGTGTGCATTGAATTTATTTAATACACGAGTTTCAATTTGACTTGAATTACTGAAATAAATGAACTTTTCCACGACATTCTAATTGATTGAGATGCACCTGTATATGTGTGTGTATATATATATATATATATATATATATATATATATATATACTGTATGTGTGTGTTTTGAGATTTTGGAATTTTAATGTAAGCCATTTGTTGATTATCAGTCATAACATGACAAAATTATTTGGCTTACCAGTATTGGTCAGAATTTAAATATTGGTGGATCCCTAGTTTATATGCATTTTTATTTAAAGAAGAAAAAAAAAACACACGCACACACAGACAGCGTTTTCTTACCCCAGTCTCCCATAAAAAACTGTTGTTTTTGCCTCACAAAAGAGAATTTGATCCTAATTCATGAAGCCTGACAGCTCTGTACACTGAATACATAATATTGGATTATTTGATCCATCCACTAATGTCAAAGCTCTGCCTTCTGTCTGTCTGAAGTAGAATTGTGTTCTCTCAGGCGTTATATGAGATTTTTGGTTCTTGTGGTACTGGAACATGCTGTACTTTTCTCCTTCCCCTCTGATGTTTAACTGCATTTTTTGGTTCAGGGCTGAGCTGTGAGGGGATCAGGTTTGACAGGAGTTTATAAAAATCTCAAAATGGCAGAGTCCCTCTGTGTCTTTACTTACATTGTAGCATATGTGTGCCTGACAACTGTGTATCACTGTGAGAACTGTTTATTTTATTCGGCCTGCCCTTTTCCTCAGTCTTTTAATATATCTCTCCATATTGATTTTTTTTTATACTCTGCATCTGTCTTCAAGGCGTGTTTTTTTTACTGTTGAAGTGCATAACAGTAATTGACATTCAAAGTCTTTATTACTAGAAAGATGCTACAAATCTTTAAATCTGTGGCCGTTAATCTTAGGTACAGTTCACAATTTTCCATTGTTTTTCAAGTCTGTAAACCGATGTACTCATAGGTCTCATAGGCTTTTTTCAATTTACTAACAAAATGAACAGAAATGGTGGGCAGATTCTTTGTTTAGCCAAGCAAAAGACTTTGAGGCGCTTTCTGCCTGTTAATCAAAAGCAGGAAGCTGAAAGTGTGATAGTTGAACCTGCATTCAAGTTTAATGGCATTCAAGTTTAATTTTAATTAGCCATTTTGCTTATTCAGTCTTGTGGAAGTTTCAGTGTGGTTACTGTACCTTTAAAATTCCCCTGACAATGTGTAGTTTCATCTTTTATACTTTTTAAACTCTTAGTAAACTAATCTTATAGCTTTCTTGTCCTTGCTTTGAGTGCTGCTTTATTTTAGACACCATTTAAAAGCTAATTATGATGATTTTCCAATTTTCCTCTTGAGCATGTTAATGGTAGCTTTAAAGGACTTACCAAAACGTTCTAATAACAAGGTCACATTAAGACAAAGTAAGGCTGTGCAAATAATCGAATGCGATTTTCATGCATCAGTAAAGCCAGTTCTGTGATCAGTAGTAAATCTTCAGCTCGTGCTTTCAGATGGAGCGACATTTACTCGCAGAGCCGTAGATCACTGACAAGCTACGAAATATCACGTTCAAAATCGGCAATGAACGCGATATTGCGTAGCTTGTCAGTGATCTACGGCTCTGTGTAGTAAATGACGAGATGCGCATGAAAATCACATTCGATTATTTGCACAGCCCTAAGACAAAGTATGTCTTTCACTTTGTCTTTTATGTTTCAATAATATAATCAACACTGACTATGAGAGGCCTGTTGTGTTATAGTGGTAAAAAGCTCTTAAGTAGCACTGCAGGGTTTGTTTCAGCCATCATTTCAGCACATAGCGAGAAAGAAAGTGTGAGATGGAGATAAAGATATAGACGATCTCAGGATTTCAAGAGAAAGCACTTCACCTCACCTCTGGTTTCCTCACAGAGAAACTTAGTCAGGGTCTCACCTGTGGCTATGCTAATACATAGCAGTAGATTGTGTTTGACTGCTTATGACTGTCTTTATGTGTATGTGAGTTAGGGATGTAATGGTATGAACATTTCTTATCACGATTATAGTGACCGAGTATGTCTTTCACTTTGTCTTTTATGTTTCAATAATATAATCAACACTGACTATGAGAGGCCTGTTGTGTTATAGTGGTAAAAAGCTCTTAAGTAGCACTGCAGGGTTTGTTTCAGCCATCATTTCAGCACATAGTGAGAAAGAAAGTGTGAGATGGAGATAAAGATATAGACGATCTCAGGATTTCAAGAGAAAGCACTTCACCTCACCTCTGGTTTCCTCACAGAGAAACTTAGTCAGGGTCTCACCTGTCGCTATGCTAATACATAGCAGTAGATTGTGTTTGACTGCTTATGACTGTCTTTATGTGTATGTGAGTTAGGGATGTAACGGTATGAACATTTCTTATCACGATTATAGTGACCAAAATTATCATGGTTATCAGTATTATCACGGTATTGTTAAAATGTGCTGGAGATGCTAAAAAAGTACGACTCATAAATCACTTCACCAAGTTTCATATTTAAAAATCAACAAACAACAAATAAAATTACTTTTTGTTTGCATAATCACTAAAACAATAACATTACCAACGATGTTCGGATTTTAAATGACAACTTGACTGACAACAGTTTATAGCAGAAATATCTAATCTAAATGTTCAAATAAAGCTTTGAAAAACTTTAATAAAAAGGTAAACCTCACATTTCAGCCTTTAAATAAAGAAAAGATACAAGTAAAAATGATAATTGATTAATAAATGATTATATGTATTTTATCTGCTCCATAAATAATTCTAGATAACTTATCTGAATTGTTTAAATGTGTAGAATCCACATAAGCTTGTTTTTCATCAACCGGTCAAAATTTACAGCAGGGAATGCTAAATCGGTCCGTTTTTGGCCAAACAGAAACTGCACACAGACTGAATGTAAATATAAGTCTCTGTAAATCCACTCTCTGACACTAGGTGGTTCTTATGGAAAAGCTTAATTAGAGCGGTTTCCTGTAACCTCCGTGGACAAAGCAGTATTGAGATTAAGAACACTTCCTTTAAGTATTACAGAGCGAAGATGAAAACAAAATGCCATCGAATCGTTTCTGAAGACAGTCAGAACCTTCAGAGGTACAATCATATAATTAATTCATTCATATATTAATTTGTATAATTCCCTTAGCACTCTTTTAAAACCTCCTAGCTTTTCCACCCTGTTTTCACTCAAAACGAAACTACTGTGCGTGCTGTGCGCACGTGAGACTGTTACTTAAAACTGTGCTTTATGCTGGACATTATTTATTTATCGCAAGTTGCTCAAATCGCGGTAATCTAATACGGTTTTATTGATAATTAAAAGATGAAACGGTAATACTAACCATGGGGAATTTTATAATGATTTATCGTCAAACCGGTAATCGTTACATCCCTAATGTGAGTGTGTGTTTGTGTGGGGAAGAGAGAGAGAGAGAGAGAGCAGGCTGTCACTGATGACTGAATAGGTCTGCTTTAATCTTCGCTGGACTGCAATTCTCCTCACTGTTTCAGCCAGAGGGAAGACATGATCTGGTCTCTCTCTAACAAGCCCCATATACGCCAGAAGAAAAGGTGAGTCAGGAATGCAAGAGCAGAAAGATCATTTTCTTTCTCCCTAAATGATAAATTAATGAGATAAACAATAGGAAATTCCAAGATTCCAAAGACCTTTTTAAGGTTTTAGTGGTGGAATCTCTGCAGTATGTGGAGGGAGTTTTGTGACTGTCATTCAGATTTTTAAGTGGGTGGACTTCAATCATTCAAACTGTTTCTTTAAATGACAAGTTCCCATCAACAAATCATGTGTCTATTGCTATCATCGTCCCTCTCAAAACTCCTACTGAGATCAGTATTGTCTCTTATGAAATAGCAGTGGGCCAAGAGATTTTTCTTGAAAAGCAGATGTATCCTAAAAAAAATCGGGAGTAGATACTAGGGTGACCTCAGAGAAATTTCCTTTTCGAGTTGTCAGATCTGAAAGATTTATGGTCTGCATAGTTTTAAGATTAATACTGTATCACTGTCCTTTCACATAGTAGAGGGTGAGAACAGATGTAGAATATGATTTCTGCTAAAATATACATGCCTCTCATACCAGCCTAACATGAGTTTTTAAACAAACAGAATTTCATAAAGGTGTCAAACATTGAACTCTTTAAGGAAACAAAAACTGACAAACATGAGAAACACATATTGGACCTATTTCTGTCATTTGTGATTTTGATCAAATTTCTCGCATCTGGAAAAATCTGACTGACTGACTTTTTTTTTTCTTTGATCAAAGTCCTTTTCTGTTTAGAAGAAATGCTTATGAAATTTACCCTCTCCTGTCTCTTAAAGGTGAAGTGTACAGTTCCCTTTCATGGAAACTTCGAACTGCATCCTCTAGGGGTCGCTATGGGGAACGCCTCGTCTTGACCCGTG
>NW_015506145.1:245812-249420 GCF_001515645.1 Sinocyclocheilus grahami
TATGTATTTTATCTGCTCCATAAATAATTCTAGATAACTTATCTGAATTGTTTAAATGTGTAGAATCCACATAAGCTTGTTTTTCATCAACCGGTCAAAATTTACAGCAGGGAATGCTAAATCGGTCCGTTTTTGGCCAAACAGAAACTGCACACAGACTGAATGTAAATATAAGTCTCTGTAAATCCACTCTCTGACACTAGGTGGTTCTTATGGAAAAGCTTAATTAGAGCGGTTTCCTGTAACCTCCGTGGACAAAGCAGTATTGCGATTAAGAACACTTCCTTTAAGTATTACAGAGCGAAGATGAAAACAAAATGCCATCGAATTGTTTCTGAAGACAGTCAGAACCTTCAGAGGTACAATCATATAATTAATTCATTCATATATTAATTTGTATAATTCCCTTAGCACTCTTTTAAAACCTCCTAGCTTTTCCACCCTGTTTTCACTCAAAACGAAACTACTGTGCGTGCTGTGCGCACGTGAGACTGTTACTTAAAACTGTGCTTTATGCTGGACATTATTTATTTATCGCAAGTTGCTCAAATCGCGGTAATCTAATACGGTTTTATTGATAATTAAAAGATGAAACGGTAATACTAACCATGGGGAATTTTATAATGATTTATCGTCAAACCGGTAATCGTTACATCCCTAATGTGAGTGTGTGTTTGTGTGGGGAAGAGAGAGAGAGAGAGAGAGAGAGCAGGCTGTCACTGATGACTCTGAATAGGTCTGCTTTAATCTTCGCTGGACTGCAATTCTCCTCACTGTTTCAGCCAGAGGGAAGACATGATCTAGTCTCTCTCTAACAAGCCCCATATACGCCAGAAGAAAAGGTGAGTCAGGAATGCAAGAGCAGAAAGATCATTTTCTTTCTCCCTAAATGATAAATTAATGAGATAAACAATAGGAAATTCCAAGATTCCAAAGACCTTTTTAAGGTTTTAGTGGTGGAATCTCTGCAGTATGTGGAGGGAGTTTTGTGACTGTCATTCAGATTTTTAAGTGGGTGGACTTCAATCATTCAAACTGTTTCTTTAAATGACAAGTTCCCATCAACAAATCATGTGTCTATTGCTATCATCGTCCCTCTCAAAACTCCTACTGAGATCAGTATTGTCTCTTATGAAATAGCAGTGGGCCAAGAGATTTTTCTTGAAAAGCAGATGTATCCTAAAAAAAATCGGGAGTAGATACTAGGGTGACCTCAGAGAAATTTCCTTTTCGAGTTGTCAGATCTGAAAGATTTATGGTCTGCATAGTTTTAAGATTAATACTGTATCACTGTCCTTTCACATAGTAGAGGGTGAGAACAGATGTAGAATATGATTTCTGCTAAAATATACATGCCTCTCATACCAGCCTAACATGAGTTTTTAAACAAACAGAATTTCATAAAGGTGTCAAACATTGAACTCTTTAAGGAAACAAAAACTGACAAACATGAGAAACACATATTGGACCTATTTCTGTCATTTGTGATTTTGATCAAATTTCTCGCATCTGGAAAAATCTGACTGACTGACTTTTTTTTTTCTTTGATCAAAGTCCTTTTCTGTTTAGAAGAAATGCTTATGAAATTTACCCTCTCCTGTCTCTTAAAGGTGAAGTGTACAGTTCCCTTTCATGGAAACTTCGAACTGCATCCTCTAGGGGTCGCTATGGGGAACGCCTCGTCTTGACCCGTGTCTGAAGCATACATTGAAAAAACAACATGTTGGCCGGCGACAGCCATGACGTCACTACCGGTGCGACTATAGTATAAATAGGCACCGGTAGAACACATCATCCTCTTCTTTGTCTTCACTGACTGTTTTGTTTGAAGCGTGCATTTCTGTTGTAAGAGCGATCTCTTTCATATCATTATGGCGAGCACTAGCAAAGTGTTTAGAGGATGTGTGCATCCGTGTTGTCGTTGTTTAACATCTGATGCCACACACGATCTATGCGTTATTTGTTTGGGCGAAGAGCACACACACGATGTCTCCGTGGGGGCAATTGGCGTGCACTGCGAGCGTTTTTTCCAATGAAAAAGCTCCGCTCTCATTTGTCTCTTTTTTTCGAGGAAAGAGGGGCAGCCATCTGCTTCCCGTGATTCAGGACCCGCTGCTGCTGAGGCACGGAGGAGAATGAGCTTGTGGGGATCGCAGGTGGATCTGGCGGTTGTCGGCTGTGGACGAGAGTGAGCCGCTGGAGGATGATGTTATTTCATTAACATCCTCTGATCCAGGGGCCAGTGCTCTGCTGGGTTCGACCCAGCAAAAGTAGGAAATGTCTGAGGGGAGCAAAGAAGCTGAGGCTGAGCCATCCCAATCCTCCTGCCCTGTGTATGATGAGCTTTGAAAGTTATGGATCGTGCCACGGCGAGGCTTTACTTGCCATGAAGCGGGCAAAGAAAGTGACGTTGCGAGGTCATCTCAATGAACGTTATTTTTCTGGCCATAACACTCCAGCTCAGGTGAGCCTTCCTTTCTTCCTGTTTTCCATACAGAGATTGAGAAGGAATGGAAGAGGCCGTTTCTCCTCACGCATCCATCGATTCCAGCATACGAGTTATGCCAACATCGAGGCGATGCGCGAAAGCGGTTATGAGAAGATGCCCCTATAGAGAGAGACGCTGGCCAGCTATCTCTCTATATGGGTGAGACGTCCTCTCTTAAGACTCCCTCCTTGACATCTTGCTCGGATGCCAGGGCATACGCAGCAGCAGCAGGTCTGGCTGTCGTTTCGTTACACACGATGGTGATGCTTCAAGCATATCAGGCTGACCTGCTGAAAGACCTGGATAAAGGCGAGGGCCTTTCTCCTGATGAGGTAGCTGAGTACAAAGCAGGCCACCTCTGCTAGCGGCAGGTCCATGGCGGCTATGGTAGTGACGGAGGGACATCTGTGGGTGAACCTAGCAGATATCGGGGAAAAAAGAGAGGGGCTTTCTTCTCGATGCGCCGGTTTCGCCTTCTGTATTTTTGGTACCTCCGTTGAGACGGTGGTCGAGAAGTTCAGGGAGACAAATGTAGGAAGAATCGTGGGTCAAAGGAAAGTAGGTAAAAGACCTAAGGGATGTGATCCAGACAGGGCGTCAGCGCTTTTGTCCGGATCAAAGTGATACCTCAGTATCTACTAATTTCCTTCGGGGGTCTTACATCTGCCCTTATCTTCCCCGTCCTAATTCCCCTGTAACCACCATCTCTCCACCTGACTGAGGTTAGGTGGGAATTTCCTGCATTAGAGTCTCCTATGCTGGACCTGTGATGTTTGGTTGGTTCTATGGCTTCATAGTGACCACCTTACTGATGGTCCGGACCAGAGGCTTCTTCGGATGGGGCTCTGACGCGGGAACCATGGTGGGTGAGTACGATCCTTTTCTAAATATATATATATATTTAGAAATGGATTGTACAGTATATATATATATATATATATATATGTGTGTGTGTGTATTTAATGCGCTGGTGGTTGTCCTTTTTCTAGGGTAGGTCCTCGGTGAGCACCCCCTCTGCTGGATTCAGAAATCGGGAGCTCGACTTGCAGTGTTTATTTCACTCGTCGATATATGTCCAGGCGGTATGATAAGCCGGGTTTCCGCTTCATACTTCCTGGAT
>NW_015506145.1:250464-253068 GCF_001515645.1 Sinocyclocheilus grahami
CCCTTATCTTCCCCGTCCTAATTCCCCTGTAACCACCATCTCTCCACCTGACCGAGGTTAGGTGGGAATTTCCTGCATTACAGTCTCCTATGCTGGACCTATGATGTTTGGTTGGTTCTATGGCTTCATAGTGACCACCTTACTGATGGTCCGGACCAGAGGCTTCTTCGGACGGGGCTCCGACATGGGAACCATGGTGGGTGAGTACGATCCATTTCGAAAAAAATATATATATATTGTAGCGTCTGGACCACTCAAACACACAATATATATTTTGTTAGCTAGATTTCACAAATACTCTGTAACACCCCAGAACGCCGAACAGGACCCTGGTTTTCTGCTGGATTCAGAAATCGGGAGCTCGACTTGCAGTGTTTATTTCACTCGTCGATATATGTCCAGGCGGTATGATAAGCCGGGTTTCCGCTTCATACTTCCTGGATCATGCAGCCAGGTCACCGGCTTCTGCGGGAGCCTTCTTGATCATCAGGCCCCCGGCATGGCACTGCAAAAATTTCCTGGAAGTCCGGGCTGGGCTTATGCTTTCAGGCTGCCCTGTCTGGTTTACCGTATCTAGGTCGCCCGAGGGGCCTCCCGATCACCAGGATATCCCCTCTTGCTGAGGCATCGAGCGGGAAGTGTAGGTGGCATTTGTGAGAACCTTCTTGTGTAATGCTGTCTCAGGCAGTGCTCCCCTCACATTAGAGGGTTGTATTTGAGCTTGCCTCTCCCGTTTGGCCCAGTATGTCCGGGTATCTGTGAGCAGATGCTTGGAAAACTCTTAAATCCATACTATGGTAAGTGCACAAGTTTAGCTTTGCGCACTTTCTAAAAATCCACATAAGTTGTAAGTGTGCACGTTATGCTTTGCGCACTTTCTAAAATCCACATACAGTGGGGCAAAAAAGTATTTAGTCAGCCACCAATTGTGCAAGTTCTCCCACTTAAAAAGATGAGAGAGGCCTGTAATTTTCATCATAGGTATACCTCAACTATGAGAGACAAAATGAGAAAAAAAATCCAGAAAATCACATTGTAGGATTTTTAAAGAATTAATTGGTAAATTCCTCGGTAAAATAAGTATTTGGTCACCTACAAACAAGCAAGATTTCTGGCTCTCACAGACCTGTAACTTCTTATTTAAGAGGCTCCTCTGTCCTCGGTGCTTTCTTTCGAGCATTTAATTCTCTCTGAGGAGTTGGATTCCTCGCTCCATGTGCTGTTCTCGTGGTAGTGTTGAGCAGTGCTCCCTTTTTATCGAAGGGTTACCCGGAATGAGCACACTACTCTGAATTCAGAGTTCTCCTCTCACATGAGAAGTTGAGTTCTCTGTTTTTCCAGAGCACCTGGAACCAGCAGCATCAGGCAAATTAGGCCCTTCCTCTGTCTCTCTAATGTGCTGAGTGTTTGACTAGCTTGCAGTACGCTTACCCTTCTGATTCTACAATCGCACTTTAGGTCGAGCCCCCTCTCGTTGAGAGCTGGGTTTGTGCTCCCTCAGCTAAGGTAAACTACTGCTAGCTGTTCCAGCATTGGAACATGCTGTAGGTCGAGCTCCCTCTCGATTGAGAGCTGGATGTTTGCTCCCTCAACTACAGATTTATTGCTAGCCACTCCGGCATTATAAGCCTTAGATCGAGTTGATGACTTCTCAAACATAGCGTTTTAGAATTCACCATTTCCATCTATGGGCTGCTCTTTTAGAGTGCCTCGAGAACCCCTTAGAACGATATTTAACCCTCTGGGGTCCGAGGGTGTTTTGGGGCCCTGGAAAAATTGACATGCCTTGACATTTGTGCTTTTTTCAGTTGCTTACAAACTTTTGAATGTCTAAAGTTTAATAACACTGTAATCAGCACAAACTGTGCTACAATAATATGTGAGCAGCATGTATGTACGTTATTGTGTTTTTGAGAAAACAAGGTTTATGCGTGCTTAGTGAAAAACTACAATTTTAAAGTCACTGAAATAAGGCCATAAAACACATACAGAACATTTGTTCACAAGACTTTTGAGAACTGGATCTTGAAGTCTAGAGTTTTTGCTTCAAAATTATGTGAAAATCATCTTACTCATTTACAGAAAACAATATATTGATTTAAATTTTCTAAGACACTTTTTGTCTAGAAAAGGTATATGCGAGGAGGCATGAATGTTCATGCATAATGCTGTGATTCACACCTGAGAAGACAAAGGCCCACATAATGAGCTGCATAATGAGCCTTTCAGTCAGGTGTTGCTACAAGAGAGGGAATTGCTACAAGAAAAATTAATTTATATATTTTTTGTTTGTAGTTTATTTAGAATACATATAACTATCACATAAAATATCTCATGGCTGTTTATTTTCTTTATTTTGCAAAAGCACAATGTTTTGTTGATATTGTGTGTACACAAATAAAAGTAGACCCTTTACAGATTTAAATGCTGTATTACACTTATATGTACGGTCAAGTATGAAGGAGCATTTTACGTTCTTTTCGCTGTTATCATTCAACAGCAGGCGCCACCTCGACCCCAGGAGGTAAAAAAAAAATCCATGTTATGGTAAGTGTGCACGTGAAGTCTTTGTACACTTTCTAAAATCCACACTGTGGTAAGTTT